>NC_056738.1:277880828-278065828 GCF_019279795.1 Protopterus annectens | reverse complement strand
TGTGTTTAACAAGTTTATTGATAATGGAAGGAGGAAAGAACATTACTTTCATCATATCTGTTTTTAATTTATAAGTAATAAGGAAATATGCCCTTAAGCATATACAAAATGAGTGCATTCTCATCTCGATTTGCTTCCTAATAAATTCAAATCATTTACTTGACATTTAAAAATTTTTTTAAATCTTCTTTAACATCTTATACCATTTTCATGCTCATGTTTTTGTCTAACAGACTGCTACTTAAATGAATTTCATTAATTCCAGATTATACATCCACAAATTGTTCATGTTTGCTGGGTTAATTATGCCTTTGCTGGGAGACACTGGGGGGTACCAAAGAAATTATTTCATTGACTGTTTTATGTAATACAGTAAGCTGTCACAAACTAACTTCAATATGAAAGCCTTTCATCTGAAGCAAAAGTACTTGCTGTAACTTTGACATCACTTTTCTCTTATCCTAGAATTCTTGCTGTTTCAGAACTGAAAACTTATAGGATGATCAGAGAGTTTCCTCTCAAGGGTATCACAAGTACTTAGACAAGTACATTATTATTTAAACAAAGCTTCCTCAAATCAGCACACGCTATGATCCAACAGTACTGTCTTAAATTAAGCAAAAGCTGTACCAGCTAAACCATTAAATAATTTAAAAACATGATCTATGTGGTTACAGAGTACAGAAAAAATAATCTCCACCAGAAAATATGTAGTTTTAAGGATCTATCTTGATAAAGCCTATTTTACTAAAACAATATATGCAACATACTGTTAACATCATAGCTGAATGGTTTACAATTATGATCCACAGCAGTAGTAGAAAAGAATGTATTTTTTTCTCAAAGAAGCAGTGAACAATTAGAATTCACCCTGAGGTGGATGGAAAGTGCTAAAAAAAATATAGTTGCTATGATCATCTCTCCTGACAAATCAACCATGGGATTCCAAACATTTTTGTCCACCCATGTTAATCACCCAATGTGTGTTACTCAGTGAGACAAGAGAAAAAGTATGATTCAGAGACATGCTGCAATAAGAAAGACCTCAATGGTGTCTCTCTCCCACTTTACCTAACCGAACACTAGTCTGTCTAACTGACCTCACCAGTGTTCTTTTTAACAGCCTATGCATCATGTTAGCAAAGGCACCCCTGTATATGCACATACACACTCAGATAAATATGCACATTCAGACATCCATGTCAATAAACACACATTCCCATTACTACACACACACTTCCACATCCATAAACAATCCTCCATGCAAGCTTGCACTCACCCATAAACCCTCACAGACGTTCCAAGATAAAACACACACAGCCCCCTATCTAGTCTACTGAGACTACCCAGGCAGGACAAGACACATGCACACACATATCTATACTTGTAATTACCTACCTAACCCCCTCTTCAGTGCAAACACCCAGATTCATGCAGCTTCATTCATGTCCCTACAGATATGCACAAAACACACACACACACACACACACACACACACACACACACACACACACACACACACACACACACACACACACACACACACACTAGCATTAGTCTCTCCCTGAGCTGCTGAATTAGTAAACAACAGTGCTGAGGCTTCCACAAGGGGAAAACCTCAGCATTAGAGCAGTCTATGAAACAGAAAGGTGTATCAAGATGTGGAAACCTGCTGAGATAAGGCTTCCACATTGTACTAAACCTTTCTGAATCCCACGGCCAGTCTGTTATCTGTGAATCATTTCTTGCCCATCCACAAAAACAATGAGGGGTTCATTTTTTGATATTCATCAAATATCATAAAAACAAAAGTAGCTTCCTTATTTCTTATTTCTCAACTAATCCCAATAGATTGCTAAATATAAATTCCCTTGTTTTTGTAACTCAAAATTAATACAGACTATACCTTGCTCTAATTTCAAAGTATAGCTAATAAATACTGAGCCATTATACACTGATTTGTCTAAATGTAGAAAAAAATATGAAGCTGAGCAGAGCAGAGTACTTCATAAGGAAACCAAACAAATATGGAGTTCCTGCTATGCCATTTGTAATGGCACACATGCCATTGAAAGTCAGTCTTTGACCAAGTTTGAGTTCAGTTTATTAAAGAACATTAATCAGCATCTTAAATTGTCCAAAACATTGCTGTGACACAATTTGAAAACCCATGTTATGGTATGAGTGACACAGTACAAAGTAAGTTGCTGTAGTAGCATGAATATCAAGCAAAAGCTGTACCAGCTAAACCATTAAATAATTTAAAAACATGCTCTATGTGGTTACCGAGTACAGAAAAAATAATCTCCACCAGAAAATATGTAGTTTTAAGGATCTACCTTGACAAACAAGAACTGAGCTACTTAGCTGCTATTTATTATTTTATGTAAGATTTTCATTTTGGGCATATTTGTTATAAAATAGTATGTTTAATACAATTTGCATTGCAGTAGTCAGTTATAATGTAAGCCAGAATACCCTGAAGGCCGTTAAGTAAATCAATAAAAGTAAATTTTTCACCCCACGACATTTCCATGATATATTTTTCCTCAATACATTTTGGGTAGCTGTATTGGGTGATGTGGTATGGAATCAATTCCAGACCATTTCTTAAAAAATGAATGTACTTGCATCTAAATTTGGACATCAGCCCAAATACTTACCACGGTGCTGTTCATATTTAAATGTGGGTTTCATTACATCTGGTCTTGGTTACTATTTGTGGGTGGCAGACTGAGGTTTTCTTCTGCATCTGGGGCAGGTATCCTGACTTATAGCTTCATAGGTGTGTACTAGGCTAATGATCACTGGGGCTTTTTCTGAAGCCTAGTCAAGCATCCCAGCTCTCTAACAAACCAGGGATGAATTTCCTCTTCCCCATCCAATTGTCCAAGTTAGGTTAAAGAGGAACTCTTCCTCCCATGGATGATGAGCCTGTTACAGAGAAGGGGTAGTCTCTCAGAAGCATACCCATCTCTCCAATAGGTCCTGTTTATATCACAGGCATGGTTCAAGTCTTTAGAATAGGTAATTCTGGTGCTGTTTGTTTTCCAGACATGCAAGAGGTCCATCAGAGTGGGGTCCAACAATGGCTCGTATGTCAGGCATACATCTCCACTCAACAGTCTGTAGGAGACTCTGCTTGTGACTGGTCTCTTTGTAGAGGTGGACTCCCCAATTCTAACCTACTGGGTCCTGTCTGTGAGCCAGATGGCTATCCACTGGATGACCTAAGAGTTTATACCTAATCTCTCGAGTCTCTCAACAATGCTCGAGTGGGGTAGTGTGTCAACTGCCTTATCCAGGTCAAGGTAGCCAGTATGAACCATTTTGGCCTGATACGTTGCTTTAGTGACCTTCTCACAGAAGTCTATCAGTTCAAGTAGGTATGACCTGCCCTTCATGAAGGCAAACTGGTTTGGTGGTTTCCTATGTCATTATTGATCATTTCCAAGATAATTTTTTCCATAAGTTTGCATATGAGACAAGACAGACATATGGATTTGTAGTTTCTAATGTCTGCAGAAGCCCAGCCTTTGTGCAGAGGGTATTTGGTTGCTATTCTCCATCTGTGATTCCAGAAGGCCTAATAGGTCATGTTTCATGCTATTTAGAAGGTAGCCTGGAGTACTGTCTGGGCCCATCAATGCAGTGTTCTTGGCCTTGGAGAGATATTGAGGATCTGTTCCTAGTGAGAGTAGGGAGAGTTGTATTTGATGGTATTTCCTGAGGGGAAGCTGATGAGGAGAGAGTGGTCAAGTTAGAACTGAATTTGTTTGCCAACAGGTTTGCTATATTTTCTGGCTCAGGATATGTGGCACCATTAACAATGAGCTCTGCCTTCAATTGTGGATTGCCTTTGAGTTTGTAGACATAGCTAACGAATACATTGTGGTTGTCCTTGGTGTTGGAGGCCATATTTAACACAAATTTGGTTTTGGTAGACTTTATTTGTCCCTCAAGTGGTTTTAGTTTAATAAGAACACTTTTATGCTGCTGGTGCTATAACTACTCATTTTTGCCATGATTTTCTTCCTTCTTTTATACAGCCTATTGATGTGGTGTTTGACCAGGGTGGCATGCCTTTTTGAGTTAATTCTGTACTTACTTTTGGTGGGTATAGCTGTCTCTATGCAACTATTAACATGCATGTATAGGGTTTCTGTGAACAGTTTTGCATAGGTAGCAGCGTTCTCAGAGTTTGGGGGACATGAAATTTTGCCAGATTATCACTCAATAGTGGGAAGTTAGCCTTACAGTAGTTCCTCAACTTTCCAGGGTTAGGGTTCTGAGTTATATTTTTTACTTCAGAGGAGACCGTTTTGTGGTCTGACCTTACCAAAGAGGATATTACACTAGGAGGTGTGCAGCACACTCTCGTAGTAGATCTAGTATGTTTGTGCCCCAATTTGGTCAAGGGAGTTTGTGTTTATAAAATCCAGGAATCTCTGTGCCTGCTTAAAAAAAAAGAAAAAAGTAAATTCACAAAAATACAGGTATTCTGCCTTTATGCAGAAGTTCTACATTGTATCTACTTTAATCAGCCAGGACATATACTTATGAAGTAGACGGCTGTACATGACACAACCACTTTTGAAAAGGAAATAGAGGTCACACCTATACCATATATGTACATCAACACTGCCAGGATAGAGGGTACATACTTTTGTTATAATAATATATTTCCTAAACACTACATGGCAACTAATGAAATGCTAACCCTTGTTTCTGATGTGCATGTCAGCATCTGGGCCTAAAGACAGCCTGTGTACAAAGTCAGTGGCACCAACATTGGCAGGGAATTAGGCAACATTGTAACAGGTTTCCATGTAGGCATGTTACTCACCTGCTGTAAGCAGAAACTTTAAGCATTCCATTGTGTGGCACCTCATTATTATCAAGGAGTTGATCTACAAGGTAGTGGTCTATGATACACAGGGTCTACGTCAAAGCATCGAATTAGCACTTCATCAAAACCCACATCAAGACGACATCGCCAAAACTGCAAAACATCGAACACAAGGAACATTGAAAACTGTCCATGGAAAAGAACCACTTGGCCATCATGGTGAACTTTGCCATTTCCGTGTGTAAAGAGCAAATTGTTCTCATTAAAGTTCTTTATGTCATAATAGAGTTCGTAAATATGTTTTTTAGAACCCACTCCATTTTGCCAACATAAAACCCATGGCAAGAATCACAGAAAGTAATGTACACAACTGCAAAGATATTTCAATCATATGCACCCTCCAATCTAAACTCATAGTTTCAAAACCTTCCCTTCATAAACATACTTGCATTGCTGGCAGCAACCACACACAGTCATCCCTAGCTTTTTTTCTATAGTGGTTAAACTACTACCTCTTTCAAACCATTCTTTAAGATACATGTGCCTCTTATAAACAAAATAAGGACCATTGCCAAGACTTTGCTAACCTCAGAGTCATAATCAATCACTTTCCAGTTGTTAGTAACCATCTGTCTGATTTTACTACTACAGTTTCCATACTTAATAATCATAGTATGTTCATAGTTGGTAGTCTCTGACTTCCATGTAGCAGTGCTATCCAGGGGTCTACCTAATATCGGAAAAACATGCTCACAGCAGTTTTTACATACTTCATATTTAATTTTGTTTAACAATTTAATCAGGTAGTCTCTGGTAAAGGACATGGCAATCAACTTATTAATCACCAGCATAAATTGGTCATAATCTGAAATATGTCCAGACACCAGTACCATCTGACCCTTAAGAAGTCCTTTTTTGTCTGATGAAAAGGGTGGTTACTAGAAAAATCAAAAATGTGTTGGAGAATGTAGGCTTTCTGTATAATCTAAAGTTAAATTTATGATAATGTAAATCTTTTAAGAATGCTGCATCCAGATAGTTGATGTTTTCCATAGAGTATGTGCTGGTATATTACAAGAAATCAGTAGTAGAATTAAGCTATGTAACAAAATTCACTGAGTTACACTACTTTTTTAGATTATAAATATATTATCTAGGAAGCATCAAATGTGACTGTATGACAGTTGCATTCTGATCTAAGAACCTGGTGTTGCTCCTAGTAACAATATTAAACTTAGCATACAGGGGTGCACATAGTGCCCCCATTGCAACACCTGCTACCTGCTTAAAATACCCCCCCCCCAAAAAAAAAAATAAAAGAAATTGTTAAGAAGCAAAGTTTCCATTAATTTTACCAGTATATTAATGGTGCTGCTCTCAAGATTGTTAATCATGAGGCAAGCCTCTTTAAACCATTCCAAACCAATACTGTAGGGATGCAAGAAAATAAGTTTACTACATTGATAGCAACTAAAAACCATTTATCATGGAAAAATTAATATTTAATCAGATTTAAAAAGTCCCATGAATCCCTAAGAATATACGGGGAATTTTTAAAAAATGTTTTAAAGTGCCATCAATGTAGATAACTAGCAGATGTGTCTTTGGTTCAGCTGCTGCCACTATTGGACTCATGCAGGGGGGTCACCAATGCTCTTGTGGATTTTAGGGATACCAAAAATAGCTGTAATTAATGGATGGTCAACCCCAAAAACGTGTAAAGCTTGGTCAAGTAAATCCATTAAGTATAAATCAATCTTGCAATAAGAAATTAGTCTCAATGCTAGAGACTCTTATATAATCCAATTCATTGCAGTAAACTCTCAGTTAACCAGCACCCATGGGGATTGGTAGATGCTGGATAAGTGTAGTTCCTGGTTGCTTGAGAGTTACTATTAAAAACAGACCTGACAAATACTGCACCCTATACTATACTATACCATACCATAAACATTGTATTGATTTGATTTTAATATTGAAATACAGTAATTAAAAGTCTGTCTGGAATAATAATATTTTAAACTTATATTTCTGCTAGAAAGGGTGCCACATGGAATGGTTTTCAGTGACATGCTGAGTGGATTGGAATTGAATGACTTGAACAGAGAGAGAGAGAGAGAGAGTGAATGCATGTACGAAAGCAGAAGCGACTGTGTGTGAGAGATCGGAGAGAGAATGTGCAATCTGATGCAAACTGACTAAGTATGGAGTGAGTGTTAACATTTTAGCAGTTAGACCTGTTCTCAGGTTGGGGAGAGAGGGAATTTATTTGTATCTTCTTTTTTAAAACTCACTCTAAAAATGTAAGGCATGTTTCTGTGGGAGAAAACAAAGTGCAACACATGAAAAACTTAACTGTTCATACAGTACTGTATTTCTTCGATTTATTTATGGCTGCTTGACTTCCACTTAACTGAGAGTTTACTGAATTAAGTATGTTGAACATTCTAGCTGCATAATCAATACTGCTCTTTAGGACCACACCACCACCCTTAGCTGTCTTCATAATTTTTACATCTACTATGAGTTGACTGGAGGGTGCATATTATTGCAACATCTTTGCAGTTGTGTGCATTGTTTTCTGTGATTCTTGCTATGAGTTTTATGTCAGCAAAATGGTGAGTGGTCTACAAAATACATTTACGAACACTATTATGACATAAAGAACCATAATAAGAACAATGCACTCCTTAAACATACCTTACAATGTGGTGATGAAAATTCTGATGAAATCCCTGCATGTTAATGGGACAAAAGTGTTTAACTTTACAAAATAAATTAATTCCTGTATGTTTTGGAGTCCTGACATTTTTTTTTTCAATTAATTTGGAAGCTTTTCCTTTCTCCTTGCTGACTAGGTGTGACTTGGGTTTTGTCTTCATTGTTTGTTTGTTTAAACCTAAGGTTTTCTCTCTCTCTTCTTTTTGGTTCTTAATTATCAGGATATAAAGTTATCTTTTTAAATAATACTTCTAGGTCTCTTCCTGGGTTTGTCAGGCAAATCATTACATCATGCACAAATATTACTGTTTTATCTTACTGCCCCAACCATCTAAATCCCTTTATTTCAGACTGCCTCATCTTTTGTGCAAAGGGTTCCATATATACTGCATAAAATAAGGGGGGAGAGTTAGCACCACTGTCTAGTACCTTTTGATGTAAGAATTTTGTCAGCCTCCCCACAAACGTTATCTTTGCTTCAGCCCCTATATGTATGTGTATATATACATCTCAAAAATAATCTCTGTCCTTTCTTGTGGGAGTGCCAGACTGTCAAGTGTCTGTCTAACAAAATACAAGCTTAATCTGTCAAATTCATTCTGCCCATTTAGTGCCATCATTATTATTGTTTCTCTTTTCTCAAGAGCATTTTACTGTATTAAAAATGTTCTCTTTATGTTGTCACATGTTTATCTCCCTTTTATAAAGCCACATTGGTCCCACTGAATTATTTTTATTAGTACTGCTGCTATCCTTTTGGTCATTATTGTCATGAATACTTTATAATCATGGTTTAAGACTGCTATGGGCCTATATGACCTTGGGTTCTTCCCTCCCCTTCTTTAGGAATCACTATAATTGTTGCTTTCTTCCAGGACTCTGATGCCTTTCTCTCTTGGAAAATGTTTTTTGCCCTATTTTAATTTCACCATCAAGCTCCTCCTTCCTGATCTTCACCAGAATACCATCTGTTCCCAGTGTCTTTCCTCCTTTTTGACCTCACTACTTCCTTGATTTTTTCTTTACTTATTGCCTTCCTAAACAACTACTTATCTTGTACACTTACCCATTTTAAACGGATTTCACTTAGATAATGTGTCATACCTTCTCTCTCGCTCTTCATTGTTATCTTCTTTCCTATATATCTCTTTCTCTTCATCCAGATCCCTTGTTCTCCTATCTGTATTAGGGTCCTTCATTCCTGTGATCATTCTACAAGCCTCCTGTTGCCTCAATTGTTGTGCTAGATACTTAGTTGTATGGGGGGAGGTAGAAAAAAATTCTTGTTTTAAAACGGTTGCCCTACAAGCACTGAGATGGTCTAAATATTCATCCACCTGCTTCTTTTCATCTTCCATTCTCCCTCAGGTTTTTCCCCACCTTGCACTGTCCATTTACTTTGGGCTTCTGTGGCGCCCACGAGAGAAGCTAAATTATGCCTCTTTCTGTTCCACCAAATACCTTCAGACATTTCTTCCAATGTCTGTTGAAGGTTAGAGACTTAATTTCATCCCATCTCTTAGTTATAATCTAGTTATCTCACTCTAAACCCTCTATCTGGTCCTTAAGTTCTTCCAACCAGCCAGTGAAGTTTTCCTCCTAAACAAATAAGTTGGGAATTGCCATTGTGTGTCATCTTTTCACCTTTCACTCATTTGTGGCTCTGTAACTACTGAAGGTATGGTCACATAATTTAATTGGGCACATTATTACCAAATTAATTCTATAAAGATGTTCCCTGGTTATATAACCCCTGTCTTATCTTGACTGTGTGTGATATTTTTCTGGGAAGAAAGTATATTCCCTGCAGTGTCAAGCCCCTATTCATGTCCTCTATTCTAAATGCATTCATATATTTTTGAGAAAAATCTTCTCACTTGGGATTCTTTGTTACTGGGGACCACCTGACACATACTCGACTGTCCATACCGCATTCCAATCCCCTATTATTATGAGCATCCTTTCTTGAACTGACACTATTTTTCCCAATACATTTTTAAATTCTTTTTTTTGTTTTGTGAGGAACAAATACTACCAGTAATGTTATAATAATTGGTTTTCTGCCTCCTTTAACAATCACATATCTACCATGCTTATCTTTATATTCTGTCTCTGGGGTAAAGCCACTGTTCATACATATGGAGAATGCCTCTACTTCTCATTTTCTCTAGGGCTGCATAGTGTCCAACTTTCTCAGCTTCCATCATCCCCTCATGTTTTTGTTTATTAAAATGAGTTTCCTACAAAACTACTATATAAACCCTAGTCATCTGCAGATATTTAAGTATTTCTTTTCAATTGACGCACTAATCCATTCACATTCCATGAAATAATTCTCATATAGCAATATTTAAGTACAACATATTTGCTTCTTATCAAAACCCCCTACTGAGTCTTTTGAAGGGCTTCTCTCTGCTTCCAAGACACTGTTTGACTGCCATTATCTGAATTATTTGAACTCATCCTCAACAACTTTACGTACAATCTTCTATGATTTTCTTATATCTCCAGCTACAGACAAATGCTTGGTGTTATGATTAACTCTTTCACTTACTTCCCAGACCATTTCTGATTTCATCATGAAAGCACAGCATATCTCATCAGTTTACTTTCATAGCTCCACCCCTTTCAACTGCACCAGAGTACTTCCTTTAATCACCTTAGTTGATGGTTTTCTTGCTATACATTTTATTCATATTTATTCTTGTGCAGTTTTACAATCTTGCTGATATCTTCATGTTTACTCCTTTTAGCCAGTTCCTTTCTATTTCTATGTCATATTCTGTTGTCCCTTCCTTTGAGCATTCAGGCAACTTATCATTACTCTCTTCCACAAAATCTTATTGTAAGAAGCAAATTTTACTAGTATGGGTGTTAGTATCGGTCTACTGTTTCACCTCAGGATATCCACATAGAGTACCCCTGTATGTGGTTATCTGCCATGTTGCGGCATACCCGTAAATGCAAGAGATGATGTTGTTAACAGAAGGCATTACCCTGATGCTATCAGTAGCTTATAAAAACAGACCCTATGCGGTGGTCTGGGTGGACTACATTGCTTGTTCCTGTGTGTTTCAGATGAAGACAGCCCCCACAATGAAAGATGCTACCACATGCCTCATTTAACACCCTAATCCTCACCAGTACAGAATAAAAAGATTTAATGTAAAACAAAGGAATTACTAGATCACGTCATGTGGACCACTTGTATTGGCAAATCTAATTTTACTGCACAAGATTATAAGATTAAAGAAACATGGACAAAGGAAGATATGCAAAGAAGGTGCATCTTACAATATATGCTGATACATACGACCTAATATAGTGTGTGCTTATTTCACATGCTGTTTATTCTTTTCAGCACAGAACAAAACAGCAAGTTATCTACTTTCTATGAAGGAGGGAAAAACAGTGAAAGTGTAGTAAAATTTCACAGAAAAAAACATTCCTTTGTGTAGTTATTAAAAACATTTGGCACTAAACATCATTCTTTCTTCAAATGTCAGATGAAAAGTTGCTAAGAAGAAAATCGAGACATTAGTTCAAAATTAATACATTAAAAGAAACTGTGACAAATGCAAGAACAGTATTCAAGAATTGTAAACATAAGAGCTTATTGACAAGTCTCCAGACAGATATATGACAAAATGCCTAAACAAATTTCCAGAAGTAGCAGGGGATGACTCAGGAAATGTTGAATTTTAATCCGGAATATCCTGAAAATAGAAGTTATGTTCTTACCATAACGTTCCATGTTAGTTGTCTTCTTCTTGCCTTCTTCTTGCTGGATGGGTTCGGAGCCGACCTCGGCTCCGACTCGGCCACTCTAAAAGCTCGAGAGTTGGTTCCACCGGCTCGAGGCTCCCCTTATATCCCACAATGCTAGGCATGAGTTACCTCAGATCTCGTTTGTGAGCTAGGCCCAGCTAAAAATAGTACCAGAATAACTGGAAAGAAAGTCCACCTCTATAAACAAGGGAGAAGTGAAAGAGTGACCTACAGCCTGATCCAGGAAAATATGCACAGCAGAGCATATACCTATAGTAAAGAGGTGGTAGAAAGAGAAGTCACAATCAAACTCCTCTAGGTCTGTCCAGGCCAGGGGGAAGGAGGGTGGGACACAAGAAGAAGGCGAGAAGAAGACAACTAACATGGAACGTTATGGTAAGAACATAACTTCTATAAGTTAAGTTGTCTATCTCGCCTTCATTCTTGCTGGATGGGACCGCGTCCCTAGTACCTTGTCCCGGGTGGCCTAACGGAACAGACTCTTGAGAACAGTGGTACCAAAGTTAGCTCTATGTCTGGAAGCTAAATCCAACTTATAATGTGAAATGAAAGTATGAGGAGTAGCCCAAGTAGCCGCTGCACAAATGGTGTCAATAGGCAGTCTGTCTTGGAAAGCTATAGAAGTAGCCAAAGCTCTGGTGGAATGGGCCTTAGGTTTATTAGGCAGCTTCTGGTGTCTAATTTCATAAACAATGGAAATCAGAGATGTTAGCCATCTAGATAATGATACCTTGGAAACAGAAAGTCCCTTTCTGCCTTCTGCATAAGAGACAAACAGCTGGTCAGTTTTTCTGAATTGTTTGGTCCTATCCAAATAGCACCTTAACTGACGATGAACATCTAGCCAATGCAATTTTTGTTCAGACCTATTAGAATACCCTGGAAAAACACAGGGAGGTCAATGCTTTGATTTAGGTTAGATGCAGAGGTCACTTTAGGTAAAAAGGATGGGTTAGTTTGTAAGGATACCCTGTCTTTATGGAACAACAGATAAGGAGGTCGACAGCTGAGTGCATGAAGTTCTGAAACTCTTCTAGCTGAAGTAATAGCTACGAGAAAAAGAGTTTTCCATGATAGCAATTTTAATGAACAGGTAGCTGCAGGTTCGAAAGGGGGAAGAATCAAAGAACTGAGAACTAAATTAAGGTCCCAAGGAGGAGGAGGATTTCTTATAGGAGGTCTGAGTAGAAAAACTCCCTTCAAAAACGCTTTGCAAAGCTTGTGGGACATAATGGCAGACTCTGAAATGCCCACATGAAAGTTAGATATAGCTGCCAATTGAACTTTGAGAGTAGAAGGAGATGAACCTGCATGAAAGAGTTCAGCTAGAAAATCAAGAACCATATGGATGGGAGCAGTGAAAGGATCTAAGTCCCTTCCTTGAGCCCAATAGGCAAAACGTTTCCACTTACTAAGATAAATTTTTCGAGTGGAAGATTTGTGTGAAGCTATTAAAATATCTCGAACAGTGTGAGATATTTGAGGAAGCCTGGCTAGGGTAGGAACTGGAGGAACCAAGCAGTGAGGTTCAGAGAGCGGAGGGAGCGATGCAACTGACCCGATTGATGGATCAAAAGATCTGGAACTAGGTCCAGATGCCAAGGTTGCTCCAACAGAAATTGATGTAGAAAGGGGAACCAAACCTGTCGAGGCCAGCAAGGAGCAATGAGGATCAGAGAGGCCTTCTGAGCGATAGCTTTCTGTATCACTTGAGAAATTAGTGGGAAGGGAGGAAATGCATACAGAAGTCCCCGGGGCCAAACTTGGACTAGAGCATCTCTGCTGGACTGGCCTGGTAATGGGAATAGGGTGAAATAATCTCTGCACTTGCTGTTTTGGGGTGTAGCAAAAAGGTCGCAGCAAGGCTGACCCCACTTGAGAAAAATTTTTCTCGCAATAGAATCTTTCAGAGACCACTCGTGAGGCATGAGGATAGCTCTGCTCAACTTGTCCGCCATTTGATTGGACTTCCCGGGGATGTGCGTTGCTGTCAGAAAACGCTGAGAAGAAATCGCCCATTGCCACAGTCTGAGTGCTTCTCAACATAGGGGGTAGGACCTGGTTCCACCTTGTTTGTTGATATACCACACTACAGACATATTGTCCATCTGGATTGCTATCGTTCCCAATGGAAGAGAGTCTTGAAGGGCTTGCAACGCTAAAAGCACTGCTCTCATCTCTAGAACATTTATGTGCAAGTGGCATTCGTCTGGTCGCCATATGCCCTGGACAGTTCTGCCCTGATAATGCCCCCCCCACCCGATCAGGGAGGCGTCCGTTGTCAGAGTAGCAACCGGAGGGGAAGGAACAAAGGGTCTTCCCAAGAGGAGCTGAGGGGAAGACATCCACCACCGAAGATGATTCTTGCATGTTTGCGTAATCATAATGGTGTGAGACATCGGAAGTTGTTGGTATGACCATTGTGTGAAGAGCATCCATTGAAGGATTCTCATGTGGAATCTGGCTAATGGAAGCAGAGGTATGGCAGCCGCCATAATCCCTAATACTTTCAGAACTAACCTGGCTTTGACTCTGTTGCTGCTGAAGAGAAACGAGACCAGTTTGCGTATGTCTGTTATTCTCTGATCTGTTAGTCTCGCAGACATGTTGACTGTGTCTAGATTTGCACCTATGAAGGTAATAGCACGACAAGGCGACAAAACAGACTTTTCGCAATTTATTGAGATGCCTAAGTTTTGACAAATGTGAAAGGTGTAGTCTCTGGCCATTAGAAGAAGATGCTTGGTGGGAGCTGTGAGGAGCCAGTCGTCCAAATATGGAAACACCTGGAATCCTTGACGTCTCAGATGAGAAGCTACCACTGCCATGCATTTGGTAAACACCCGGGGGGCAGTGGTGAGTCCAAAGGGCAGGGCTCTGAATTGAAAATGACTGGTTCCCAGCCTGAAGCGGAGGAATCTTCTGGAGCTTCTGTTCATTTTTATGTGATAGTACGCATCCTGAAGGTCTATAGAGCACATCCAGTTTTTTCTTCCCAATAGGGGAAGGATGGACTGTAGTGTGACCATCCGAAATCTTGTTTTCTTGACAGACTTGTTCAAGATACTGAGATCCAAAATTGGTCTCCAGTCCCCTGTTTTCTTTGGAACTAAAAAGAACCTGGAGTAGATTCCGGATCCTTGCTGGTCTGCTGGAACTGGCTGAATTGCTCTTTTTGTAAGTAGCTTTGAAATTTCCAAAGCTGCAAGATCCCTTTGAGTGGGTGGAACATCTGGAAGGGATTTTTTTGACTGGTTTGGAATGCGAACGAAGGGAATGGAATAGCCTTCGGAAATGATGGACTGTACCCACTTGTCTTGAGTTAGGGATAGCCAGGCTTCTGGGTACAGTGACAATCTTCCCCCGACTGCCTCCGAAGGTGGACAGTCGGGCAACACCTCAGGGATGCTGAAAGGGCTTATCGGAGAAAGTTTCTCGATTGCCCTGGTTCTGCAGACCCCCCCTGCCTCTAGGGCGACGTCTACCATTGTTGTTCCCCCCTCTGCCTCTGGCGGGGAACCGACTCTGTGCGTCAGGCAAAGTCCCTTGAGATTGTTTGCGGAACCACATTTTCCCACTCTTCTGGCCTTTGGGGTAAGGCCTAGAAGGAGTAGAAAAACGGACTCCAACGGCAGAAAGAGTCTTGCCATCTGTCTCGCACCTAGTCAAGGTTTCTTTCACTTGAGGACCAAAAAGGGATGATCCATCAAACGGGGAATTAGTGAACGACGTCTTAAAGGGGTCCGCAAAGTTGCATAGCCGCATCCAGGCATGTCTGCGTAAGGCCACACCTGTCCCTGCTGCCCTGCTCGCTCCATCAGCCGCATACGAAAGGAGGCGCATGGAGGAGTTAGCTATGGAGTTCAGGGTAGCCAGCTGAGTGTTCATCTTGTCCTGAAAACCCGCAGCTGTAGGATCCTTCAACATGTCACTCGCTTCTTTGATCAAGTCCCTTTGAAGATGAGTAAAATGGCATAGGTAGTTCAGCGAACGCGTTGCAAAGGTCGCTGACGAGAACATCCGCTTCCCGTACCTGTCCATAGACCTAGATTCCTTGTTAGGTGGATGGACAGGCACTGAAGGATCAGCTAGTTCCTTCTTAGTGGCAGCAGCAACCACCATAGCATCCACAGAAACTCCCTTGGTCAGAAATTGTTTATCTGCTGGTGCCGTGATAAATTTTGAGGGTCTCCTGGGAGTGGGGTCCACTGAATCAGGAGCCGTCCATGCCTTTTTTGCTACCACCTGCATGAGGGGGTCAAAGGGGAGACACCCAGGAGGTGGAAGGGCGAGAGCCAAACGCCTCAAGATACACAGATTCATCCTCCGAAGGGCTGAGGGCTGGCCAATTTCCCCTCTGTTTGAGGATTTCTAGAATGTCTGCAAAGGAGACATCTTCAGAAGGGGAACGGGGGGAACCCTCGGAATCCTCTAAATCTGTGTCAGAGGTGACGGACTCAGGTGAGTCTATGTGTTTCCTCTTACACTTTCTCTTCCGAGGGGGCTCTTCTGCCAATTCAGGAGAGGCCTCGGAAGAGGATGAGATCCCCACAGGGGATTACTGAGGAGCTGGCTCTCTGCAGTCTGGGATGAGGGAGTGAGTAGACTTGACCTGAGGCACCGAAGAGGGAGGGGCGGATGGAGCTGACTGTGGAGTTGAACCAGGTTCCAACACACTCCGCATGACCTCGAACGCACCCCTGTCAGGCAGAGCCAGAGGTCCCCGCTCCGAGAAGCTGAAAACCTCCCTCGGCACCGACAGTGATGGCTCCGAGGCCGATGTCGGAGCCGAACTCACCAGCGCCGAAGCACCGAGAGGGAGAGCGGGGTCGGACAAGGGTCCGATGCCACTCACCCCCTCGGAGCCGACGAGGGAAGTCCGGCGCCGAGATTCTTCTAAGGAAGAAATCGGAGCCGAAGACATTTGTATCGGCTCCGACGCTACCACAGTCTCGGTTCCGAAATGCCCCGGCTCCGAGCCCAAAGGAGTCGGAGGAGGAACATAATGAGGAACAGGGTCAGGCATCGACTGATGAGTCGGGCTTTGAAGCATTTGGGCCAGTGCCTCGGACTTAAGAAGTCGACTCACTACCCTCTGAAGGTCATGGTCCGAAAGCCTCGATGACCTAGAGGAGTGAGATCTATGGCTCCGTTCAGACAGCAAGGGAGATGCTGGAGCCGAATGAATGGAGCCAAGGGACGGTGACCTGGACCTCTTTCTAGATGTCGGCTCCGAAGGTTTAGTCGGAGCCGACACAGGAATTTCCAATACCTCGGCTCCAGCCGGAGCCGAGGAAACCACAGAAGCTGCAGTCTGAGACTCATCGGCTCCAGCCGGAGCCGATGTAGAAGGAGGTTTCGAAGCCTTAGGCCTCGACTCAGGAGCTGGAGCCGAGGACCTAGAAGCCTTAGAGGGTTTGCCCGAAGTAACAGTAAGGGAACCCTCAGGCTTAAGTAAACCTCTCAAAATAAGTTTATTTTTTCTTTCCTGCAGGACTCTGGGGCTGAAGCCATGGCATACAGCACAAGAGTCCTGCAGGTGTAAAGGTCCCAGGCAGTAAACACAAGAAGTGTGACCGTCTGTCAGAGACATTTTCTGACAGCACGAGTCACACTTCTTGAAGCCTGAGACCTTTGAATCCTTGGACATTATCAAGGACCGAAAGTGTAACCAACACACAGAACACACACACACCGATTACACTATGAAGAAAGTTAACTAGATTATACTAAATAAAAATTAGTTAGTTAGCTTAGGTATAAAAAATATCCCTGACAAAACACAAACACTCCACTTAGGGATAGCAGGGCCCGAAGGCCTAAGGGAAGAACTTATAAGTTCTTGAGGGAAAAAGATGGGAATCATGGAAGAAGGGATGAAATACACTAAACTAAGGGAAATTTGACAAAACTAAGTTAAGAAAGGGGATTTAAACTAGTTTAAATAGACTGATTAAACAACTGACCTGAGCCGGTAGAAAAACAACACCTCGATCGCTGTAGCGGCAAACGAGATCTGAGGTAACTCACGCCTAGCATTGTGGGATATAAGGGGAGCCTCGAGCCGGTGGAACCAACTCTCGAGCTTTTAGAGTGGCCGAGTCGGAGCCAAGGTCGGCTCCGAACCCATCCAGCAAGAATGAAGGCGAGATAGACAACTTAACATCATCTGTTTGGCAGGGTTATTACTGACAGTTTTCTAGGATATGAAGAGAAGTAGTTTATGCCATGAACTCCCCTAAATATTCAAGCTATAACAGATTACTGAGAAACCAGAGGAAGTGCTGAGGAGATGCAGAGAACAATGGTCTTTTTAAGAAACTAATTCACATCAGCCAATATATCTAGAAGTAGACTACTAGACTGGTAGCACAGTGCAGTTTGAGCTGAAAATGAAGCAGTGGGTGCATGAGCAGGAGAGAGGCACAGGTGCTAGAAAAGAGTTAAAAGAAAGACATGAGGTACATGGGCAGAGAGAGAGAGAGATTTACACACACATCTATGTAGAAACACACACACCTATATATGTATATATATATATATATATATATATATATATATATATATATATATATATATATATATATGTATATATATATATATATATATATGGGTCTACTTCTATTCGCTGACATCCCATTTCACTGAAACCCATTTCGCTGACAGCTCATTTCATTGACAAACTTTCAAGGTGGGGGCTTCGCCTCCCACACCCCCCAATGTGGGGGGCTGTGCCCCCCACACCCCCCACAACTATATTACAACTCCACAGTCGCACAACAGTGGGGAGGGGGGCAAATCCCAGGTTTTTGCCCTGATTACTTTTGTCAATGAAATGAGGCTTTCAGTGAAATGGGATGTCAGCGAATAGAAGTAGACCCATATATATATATATATATATATATATATATATGGAGTCACTACATAATCTCGAAATTTTGAACTATTGAATTTCAAAATCTCGAGACTATGTAGCTAAAACTCCTAAATACCAGCAGTGCTAAATTTAAAAATCCGGTGTACGGAGATATTGAAGTAGTGCTTCTGGTGTTGCGGTTTGTTGATGGATAGGTGGAAGTTCAGGTAAGTATCTATGTGTAAAAGTGTGTTGGTTAGTGGCTTTAGTGTGTGTCAGTGTATGTTGTGACTGTGATGTGTGTGTGTGTGTGTGTGTGTGTGTGTGTGTGTGTGTGTGAGGGACTGTAAAATGTGTGGGTGTGAGTTTCCCTTGTGTGTCTGTTTGTGTGATCTCGGAGTTAGTATATTTAAGTAGGGGGGGTGCAGGGGGGCTTGCCCCCCTGCTTATCTGTAGTGTAGGATGATATGTTTGATTGTGGGGGGAAGTTGTGTGTATTTGTGTGTACTGTACGCTCGGTATTTTTAATTTCGCGCTTCTGGTCTTTCTGTATTTAGGGGTTTCGGCTACATAGTCTCGGGATTTTGAAATTCGATATTTCAAAATTTCGATATTATGTAGTGAACCCATACATATACATTATATATATATATATATATATATATATATATATATATACACACACACACACACACACACACACACACACACACACACACACACACACACATAAATAGATAGAGATATCTATCTATATATTGTTCCTTTCAACCCACAGAAGTGGCAAATTTCTGAATGGAAAAAAGCCAGTACAGCTGATTGAATTTATTAACTTTTTCAGTGCAAGATCTTGGTACATTGGGATTTGCCCTTTCATCACTGTAGTGTGACTAGGAGCTGGTATATATAATTAGCAGGGGGTCTGCCATTTTTTTTTTCAAATCTTTGTGATTCAAACTAGATTGTATTTGAATCTTTGTGACATAAACTGTTTAGTGGTATGACATTTATTTATTTCCAGTTTGATGACTCGGGATGTCCACTGGGCTCAGGGAGCCCATTTTCAGTGGAGGCCTGGGGAGAAAAGCTCCATGTTACAAAGTTTAGATATGGATACAATATAGAAACATTCCCATGAACATGAGTACACACATTTTATATACATATATATATATATATATATATATATATATATATCTTATACATATATATATATATATATATATATATATATATATATATCTTAAAGTTTACTGCTTGCAAAAAGGATATCAGATCAGTTCACAAACCACTGAAGCTGCCGTTCGTAAAGATATCACTAGAAATGTTCAAACATAACATTCCAGTAAGGCATACAATATACAGAATAGACATAGAAATTGCATACATTTGTTACTTCAACACCAGTACTGATATGTCCACAGGCAGGATGATTTAGAGATTTCATGTGGAGAGGACTAACTAGAGAAAAGCAGTAGGTAAAGGGACAGCATGTTAAACTACTTAAGTAACGTTTTTAACTAGTGCCATTGTTTCCTTTGCAACAGTGACTGATCACCAGTTAAAGCAGTGCATACACAGCTTGTCAGACACCCTCCCATTCATTCATACATATACGCGGGGGGGTAGGGAAAAACATCATAGATAAATGTGTTTCACTATGTCATAGGGTAAATAATCAGCAGCATATGGTCCGTTTGCTTTCAGATAAGAATATATTTTGTCAGAATTATCACAGTTTATTTCCTCACTAACTTCAGATATTTTTTCTGCCTTGTAGACATAAGTAATAATGCCCAACAAGGTGGGAATAATTGAAATCCTGGACGACCAGAAAGCATTCTGAAACCTGCTGTTGCAGGCAAAGGATGTCTTCTCCTTTGGATGGCCTAGAATTTCACATGACCTACCCTGGAGGAGCTGGTCTCTATGTGATTTTTTTTTTTCAGTGTTGATTTTTGTTTTACTTGTCTTTCATGTGTCCCTTTGATATAAAATAGTCCCTCTGCCTCATATTTGGTAGGCTGCAGAATGGGTGCCATAGACATGTTGTCTTGTTCATAGGTTTATACTAGGCTATGACCACTGGTATCTTTACAAGGCTAGCTGTGCAACTCAGCCCAGTTTTGTCTCAAAGTTCCTTGGACACCTATATCCTGGGGTATGTTAGTAAAACGGTAGCTAAGAGGTATTCTGTAATGGTGGTGGGGGGTATGTTAGTTGGGGATTAATATACTTACCATCAACCTTCATCCATAGACATGAAGTGAATTCGCAATTTCCCTCCATTGATCAAGATTTCTTATGGATAGGGTCAGGGATGAACTGTGCTTCACATAAATGGGGAGCTTATTCCACAGAGAAGGGATCCTTTGAGACACATATTGGTCCCTCCAGCAGGTTCTATTTATGTTGCAGACCAAGTTCAGGTTCTTGCAGCTAGTGTTTCTGGTGCTGTTTGCCTTGCAGATGTGCAACAGATCCAGCAGAAATGGATCTGAGGGTGCCTTATATGCTAGGCATAGATCACATCTCAGTACCCCGTAGAGAGTATTTATACACTAGATTCTCCTAGTGAGGAACCTTTGAGGGCATTCCAACTGTTAGGTACATGCCAGAGGAGTCATTTTACTCAATGATGGGTCTGATAAGGGCCGAGTACAGTTATACTATCACTTCCTTGGAGCTAGATGCCATATCCTTGCTTATGAGTTGGGTGATGTAGAATGATTTTCTTATTATCTTGGCTATGTATTGATCAAACGCCAGATTACTGTGTACATATGTTCCCAGATCCCTAACTATTGGGTCAACTCATAGGAGTATTTTATCAATGAAGTAATTAGCTTGGGTGGGCAATTTCCTTAAGGGGACTATAATGCTTCTTTTTGTACTGTGTTTTAATCTGTGGCTTTTGCAGCAGTCATTTGTGTCAGACCCTCTTGTAGGATGTTGTTGTCATAAGGGAATCTATGACAGTTTCCAATTTACAATAATCTGCACACTTGCTGAGCCAGAGGTGTTTTACATTAGCCTTGATTTTTGAGGAGTAGATACCAAATAGGAACTGGCCCAACACTAAGCTCTGGGGTACTCTGCTGGTGACTAGTCTCAGTGGAGGTGGTCTCACCAATCCCGACTTCTTGGGTCCTATCTCTGAGCAATTTGGCAATCCAATGAGTTGTGTAGGGATTTATGCCTAGTTCTGAGAGAGTTTGTCAACAATACCTGATTAGGGTACTGTATCAAATGCCTTGGCCAGGTCAAGGTATGTGGTATGAACCATTTTCCTCTCATCCATAGCCGTGGTGACCATCTTAAAGACGTCTACCAGGTTAAGTAGTCAAGACCTTACCTTCACACAGCCAAACTGAGATGCATCCAGTGTCTGTAGGTTGTCACCATCCTTGTTTATCATTTCCATTTAATGGCTTTGCTTATTACACTTGTCAAACTGATGATTTTGTAGTTCCTGGGGTCTGTTTATGGTCCACCTTTATGAAGGGGGACAACTGTTGTGGCCCTCCACTCACCTAGCATGTAACTTGTGATGAGGCTGTAGTTGAAGACTACCTCAGCTGGTCCTAATAGGTTATCTTTTAGGCTCTTACGGAGGTGACCAGGGATATTGTTGGGGCCCAGTGAAGCAGTGTTTTTGGCTTTAGCGAGTACTTCCAGGACCTGCTTGCTGTTGATAGTTGGGGGTATGCTAGAAGAGATTACACAGGAGATCTGTGTTTGAGTTTGGGGAAATGTGAGGAACTGAATTTTGAAGAGCAATTCTGTTGAAAGATCCAGCAAAGTTAAATGGTCCCTATGGTGGTAGCCTGTGACAGATACAGATGTACTTTTTGTTGAACAGTTGCTTGTATACTGTCTGTTATTTCATTTACATTGATAAGAGATTATTTAGGTTTTACAGCCACATTAAACCAGATGTGGTGGATTAAATATGATTTTGACCATCCGGTTAGGAAAACTTTTCATTCCATTTAGATTTCCTGCAGTATTCACCCCCCAACACACATATACACATGCTTATGCACACACAATGCATAATGTTATGAAACTTGCATTTCTGGTCTGAGTATATGAGGGAAAAGGTAAGGGCTACAAACTGCTAATTTCTGTTTCTACTTCAGAACATTCAGTTCATAAGTATGCATCTCAGCAAATTCAGCGACTCACAGTTCAAAGGTTAAAAAGCATATATATCTTACTTTGAAAGGATTTTTTTCTCTCCTTCCCCCTTAATTCTGTTCTATAAGTAGGGATTCAGGTCTTTCAGGACTCATTCTGTGGATTAATGCACCCATTTGGAAATGTTATTGGTCAGAGGGGTTTCCATTTATATGCAGCACCTGCTGCTCTCTTTGGCTGGGAAGACTTGTGCTGTATTTCCTTACTATACACTTCAAATGAAATGACCATTTGTAATGGAATTTAACCTTGCTACAAGCCACAAAGACATTTTTTTTATTATTCCATATTTGCACTTCAAAAGTGCATTTAGTGCTAAATCTGTTAATACTGTTTATTGTGCCAGAGTATTTATACTACTGGGGAAGTTGGGCCAGGACACTGGAAAATTCCCTCTACTTTTTTGATAGGTGCTATGGGATCTTTTATATCTACATCAGCTAACCTTCAACACAAGCAGCTGAAACCTCGGTTTAACATCTCATCTGAAGGACAACACATTCTGGAGTACAGCTCCCCCTTGTTATAATAGAACATACCCTAACCGCACTCCGTAAAGCCAAAAATACCAACTGATGGGCAATGACAACATACCAACTTGCCTATTCAACACTGCTAAATTTCTCCATTTTCATCCCCTCCTTTAAACTAAGCAACTTACGCATAGCCACATGATATGTTCTTGAGGTATGTAAAACAGCTACCATTATGCCGCTCAATAAAGGAGGCCTCAGCTTAGATCCTGGGAATTTTAGATCCATCAGTCTAGCAAGCCTAATTTGTAATGGAAAGGAATGCATTAAATTCAATTTCATATGCTCAAAAAAAAAAAAAGAAAAAAAAACGTATTGTTGTACGATTGCAACAGCATGATTTTCACAAAGAGAGACCATTCCTACTTTAATTAGTTAACTTCTTCAAAAAACCTCACTGAAGCTGAAGGTAGTTGCTCTGCAGTTAATGTCTACCTAAATCTGGCCAAGGCCTTTGATCCAGCTTCCCATACTGGTATGCAAATAAGGCCTAAATTAGTTCCTTATGGTGTATAATGGATAGCAAACCCACTAACAGATAAAGTAGCAGGTGCCACCTCTAAGCTGAAAGACTTGTGATATTCCTTCTTGGATCTCCAAACCACAAATCCAGATATAGAACTAACTGTTTGTCGATGACTGCATAGTGGGTATTATTTTTTTGCGCTGCATCAAATACTGTGCTACTATACCAAGGGCTAAACCCTCAACAACAGTACAGACGGCAACCCACTCCAAACTGATACAGATGTCAGAGTTCTCAACACCTTTAGAGGCAGCTACTTATATCCTTTGAACACCATGTACCAACAGTGGCCAGGAAATCAGTCTGTCTAGCCCATCCAATAACTAAATGTCCCTTTTATTACTACTCTATCCAAACAGACCAAGCAGCTAGGAAGACCCCAGAGATATCTAACTAAGAAGCTCTTCAGCTACTACGACAGGCCTGGAGCTCTATTCTTATACTCTGTTTTACATATACTCCTGCACTGTGATTTATGTCTAGCATTCTGCGCTATTACGGAAACATCCTTCTTTGTTTTTCTATACCTCCACAAAACAAATGACTCTAGAAGCACTCAAGAAAAGACTTGAATCTCCATCAAATAAACACAATGTTACAAGGAAAAACTTGTAGCACAGCACTCCTCCCTTCTCTGGGATGAAATTTTGTTATGCAACAGTATACGACATCACTTCCTTTAACCCTAATCTTAACAAATGGATGAGCACCCAGAAACTCATCCCAGGCCTTATATTTCTTGTCCCTTGGGGGCACATGGTTTGCAATGGGGGGTGCCCTAAGAAGGGGATATTATTAAGGTGATCATGGTCCATGCTGATTCTGCCTTGTAAATACTACAAATCTATGAATTTCTTCAATCCAATTTTATAATCCTTTATTCTACAGAAATCTGCATCACTTAATTTCCACTTTGTTTTCTTACAAGAAAATCTCAAATTTACTATAAGGCAAGTTGCAAAAGAGTGTAACGTGAGATATTTATGACACAGAAAATTACAAGTGACAAAAAGAATACAATATATTACTGGTATAGTTTCAGGTTAACTACATTTATATCAAAGTGCATTGAACAAAGCTTCCTAGAATTCTGTAATAGGCAAACAATTTATTTGGGTAAGACTGTTAAAAGACTGTTAAAATAATTTGCATGTATTTAATTGGATTGCTCATATCAAAGCAAAAGCAAAGTATTAAACCAATATGTGAAAACTGAGGATTTTAAACCACTTACCAAAATAATGTCTTTCATCTTTTCCCAGTTAGGGGTCGCCACAATGGAACTCCGGTCGGCTAATGATTGGCAGTGGATTTTTACGGTGCCGAGTTGCCAGCCCGACGCCCAACTTTCAAAGAAGGCACACCCGTTCAAACACGCACCTACCTGCATATCTTTAAACATCACTCGACCGCGGGGAGGACATACAGACTCCACACAGAAGGCACTTCAGCCAAGAATCAAATGGGAGAACCTCTTGCTGGGAGGCGACAACACTAACCGCTGCACCACCGCGGCTTTTACACCACTTACCATTCATATTAATTAGGAAATTCTGCCAAATTAAAGCATATTTTATTAACCACAACCTATCATTCATCTTTAAAAATAGAGGGTTTTGAGAAAAATGCATTTACTAAAACAAGGCTGAAGTATTTCCTTTCCTCATTTTAGAGAAGCATCTTCTAATGACATAAGCATATTTTCTTAAGTGGATTTTTGATTTAGAAACATTCTTATTTGGCATTGCTGCAGTTAATGGTAACAAAATATGAGATACTGCAAAAAAGAAGAACTAAGGGAACAGTTGGTATATATTGATGCCTATTTTTTGTGAAGTCTACAATGGGCAAAAGGAAAAATGAAGACTTACTGAAGAGATTGGCTGTCACCTGAGTAGCTGTTAGAACAGTCACAGAAATGTAAAACAGGAGCAGTGTGATGCAGATATGCCATACACTTTTGTTTCTACAAGGCATGCTATATAGTAGGCAAGCCCAATATGTGAGATTAACACTTTAACTATTTTCTTAATCTCATTATTGCACTCTGAAGGTCAAATTTTGAAAAAAAAAATTCCTACTAAAGGTACCTATGGTTTCATTTCTGTGAGAAGCAGACTCTAAGATGTCAACAAAGGCTAATGAAATGGTGTATTAAATCCAAGATAGTGTAAAATTGTAAATCCTGTTATGAGTTTGAGTTTAATAAACTGTGTGCTATTCTAATTGAATTGGTCTGGCTAATATATTGCGCATAAAAAACATTATTATATGTAGACTAAAACTGTAGCTAGTTTTTTAAATGACCATTTTATCATTTCTTTGTATACATTCTTTTCTGATCCTTTGTGCTAAAGCATTTCTCTAGTTGGGGGCAGGGGTTAAACTTAAGATGAATTTCCCCCTACTGCTACATGTGTTAGAATCATTTTCTGCCATTGCCTAAAGCAAGAGGAACCCACTGAGAAGAAAGTAAACAAACAGAATTGCCTGGAAGACACCATGTCCTATTCTCTTGACAAGAGTTTAATATTTCAGTAGCCTGTAAAAGACAAGACAAAAAATGGTATGCTTTTATGTCTGTGAAATACTTGTTTTTGCTACAAATGCAGCACAAATGTAGTGTCTGAACTGGAAACTGAAAATGTGCGATGTGAAATATATGCTCTAACATCCACATCATGTTAACGAACTAAAGTTAATATGCTGATAACTGACCTTGTTATGTCAACACTGTAAGGCTGACATATAAACAGTAGCATTTGATCACAGTACCATAAAAAACGAATATCAATTAGGGGGTGAAAGCCATTCATCCTCTTGGGTGGGGTGAGGTATAACTAATATGAAACACTGAGAAATATTCCTCAGGCACTAGTTCTGCAGTAACAAATAAAACTAAATACCAGTGGCTTACTGTGAACTGTTTAGTATGCTGCTCTGCTGCAGGATTACAAATATTTACTGTCAGGTGAAGCGAGCATGCTTGCAGTCAAGGGCACAACTCTTACTCAACACTGCTGAAGGATGTGATGAATTAAGGTGAGCACATGGTCTTAACATGTATTTGCATTTGGCAGTACTACAAATGTGTTGTGTGTGACATTATGTTTAACCTTAAGTAGGATGAGTTGTGGGTAGATATTTCAGTAGTAGTAAACTTTAGTGTTGTATGAAACTTCACCTAAAGAAAGCAGACATGATCTGAGATGGATCCCCTTCAGAAGCTCGAAGTTTCAAAACTTCGAACTTCAAAAGGCTGAGACCATTAGAACAAAGTTTTGAAACTTCAAACATTTTGAATGGAGATCACCGTACAGCGTGGAATGGGATAATTGCCATTTCCCTCATTGTAGTATGATCTCGGAGCTGGTATATTTAACTTGCAGGGAGTGTGGGGGTTGGAAGGGGGCTTGCACCATGCAAAAACGTAAATAAAATTTTTTTTGTTTTAATTTTTTATTAGGTTTTCAAAGTTTCAAAACTTTGATCTTATGGTCACGGCCATTTGAAGTTCAAAGCTTTGAAACTTCGAGTTTCTGAAGTAGATCCTTTGAGGCACACACTGTAGCGAAAGACCTTTATATTTTTCCATCTGACTTGTGGGATATGTAGTTGCTGGTATAAAAAGAAAGTACAGCTGTGTAAGTAAACTTACCATAACAGTAGATATCTGGATGATCACTGCTGCAGTAGCCTTAGCTATACGGGTTATATCCTACCAAGGCTATAACAGATGGCCAGCTTCCAAAGCTTCAGGGCATCTTTCACACACCCAAAACTGTCAGGCAGCTTGAACTGAACTAAATAAAATGCAGGTTTGGGTGCCAAGCCCTACAGAGCTTTCCTGTCAACAGAAGGAGGGGAGTTGAGCACTGAAAAGACAGTGTTAAGAAGAGCAAAATAATAAATAACTACACCATGGCATAAACAAGGCGGATTAAGGAAGGAAGTGACTACTGCAGCAGTAGTCTTAGCTATGGATACATTACCCTAGCTTCTTATATTTGGGAGGTTGAAGGAGACAAGTCTAGCAACCCCCTGGAGATTGCTCCTTGAAAAGCCTGATCTAAACCTACAGAAGAATTCAAGCTTTGTAAAATTATGTACAGAGGACCAAGCTGCAACTTCTACAATCCTTCTAGAATCTGATCATTTCCAAAAAGCTATAAATGAAGTCAAGCTCCTCATAGAGTGTCCCTTAACCCTGCCTAGAATAGCTTTGTTGTGGTGAGTATAACAAAAGGTAATAGTCTTAGACAACACTTTGTAAATAGTATGTTTTGATATAGGTTGCCCCTTTTTCCTTCTTGCCTTCACAAAAAATGAACAAATGATACAAAGATCTGAAAGATTTAAATCTGTGAAGAGTTGTCTGTGGGCATCAAGGCTATGGAGTATACTTTCTCCCTCATTTTAGGTCCAAGAAAGAAAAAGGGGAAATGAATAATTTGGTTTAAAGTAAACTCTGATACCAATTTATGCATAAATGAAGGACTAGTTCTCCAAGAAACCCTGTTCTTGTGGGGAATGTGGGCACAAACTAGTATAAAAACACAGTGGACTTTCATCCAGACAAGGTTTAATTTATTAAGTAAACTAATACAAAACAAACGAATAAAAACATAAGTGCTTTCATCTCGATTTCAAGCTTCATCAGATAATCATGGAAGCATTTCCACTTCCCTTTATACTACCCTAAACCAACAGAATTGCTAAACACAGTCATGTGTTAACCAAGCCCACAGCACAGTTTCCAAAGGCAAGTAGTTCTTTTAAAAAGAAACTTACAAGTCAAAAGACCTGCAAGTTAAAAAATACACAGTAACAAGTCTTAAGAAATAAGGCACACATACTAACAAATCAAACCAAATGCAAATCTTCAACTTTTAAAGTGCAAAACCTTTTTTTTAAATTAAATAAAATGCAAGCAATCTACGACTTGAATAAATAGCATGAACCAATATTTACAAATGCATGACAAATATGTATGAATATCCATATGAAAATAAATGTAAAATATGTAAAAAATATATAAAATATATATGTATGTGCCATGAAATTCTTTCAAAAAATGTGTTGTAACCATGTATTTAATACCATAGCAGCATTCTGCACCAGAAAATAAAACTGATGAAACTGTCCACCCTGTTAACTTTACAAACCGTAGTTAACGCGTTTAACCTCAACAGGTAGTTAACAGAGAGTTGACCATTTAAACCAGGCCAGTTTTGAGAATTTAACTTGAGTTGCCAGTACAGCTCATGCCATTCAAGATGTAGTTGCCATGGACCATGAGTTTACTCTCGGTTTTCCCAATATAAAAGAATGGGCATGAATTACAAGTAGCACAATATACCACTGAGAGAAAACTGTGTGACAGAATTTATGAACATAGTGATGATGTCAAAAAGAAATTGACAAATGCATTAGCTAATCAGATTAATAAAAATCCTACACTACTTTAAATTTTGTATTGTTGAGCAAATACAAGTTTATGATAGACATGGTCCATCATGTGCATATATCTTTACACATTTTATATTATTTTCATATACATATTTTCCATGCATTTTTAAATATAGGTTCATACTATTTATTCAAGTCATAGATTGCATGCATTTTATTTAAAAAAAAATGTTTGCACTTTAAAAGTTAGAGAGTTGTTCATCTTGTTTGATTTGTTAGTATGTGAGCCTTATTTCTTATGACTTGTTACGGTGTATTTTTTAACTTATAAGTTTCTTTTTAAAAGAACTACTTGGTTTTGGAAACTATGCTGGGGGCTTAGCTAACACATGACTGTGTTTAGCAATTCTGTTAATCTAGGATAGTATAACGG
The DNA here is from genome assembly GCF_019279795.1 of Protopterus annectens. Taxonomy (NCBI): domain Eukaryota; kingdom Metazoa; phylum Chordata; order Ceratodontiformes; family Protopteridae; genus Protopterus; species Protopterus annectens. Next base: position 278,036,512 of record NC_056738.1, on the reverse strand, counting down.
GAAGTGGAAATGCTTCCATGATTATCTGATGAAGTTTCAAACACTGAGAGAAAAACGCTTATGTTTTATGTTTTTGTTTGGTTTATATTAGTTTACTTAATAAATTAAACCTAGTCTGGAGGAGTTTGCAGTGTGGTCAAGTCCACTGTGTTTTTATATGGAAATGAGAAAGTGTTGGCTTACCATACAAGCCTGCAACCAGATACCTGTTTTGCAGAGGTCAGAGCTATCAGTAAAATTATTTTCCATGTAAAGAACCTCAATCAGCCAGGTTAACTGGTTCAAATGCAGAACATGTTAGCTCTTCTAATACAAAATTAGAATCCTATGGAGGGGCCACTGGTTTTTTTGGAAGCCTTTTACACAAATCCCTTGTGAAAACACATGGACATGAGACTGCACTGAAAGAGGAGGATAAATGTGCAGACATGCTAAAATGGATGATAAATGAACCTTGATGGGGCAGTAATAAAGGTCACAGAATAGTAACTTACAAATATTGTAAAACCAGTAAACTATTAACCCCGGGAATGGGTACTGGTTATGTTGTTGGCACCAATCAGATAACCTATTCTATTTGATAATACATGATTTTCTAGTAGCAGGCCTTCCTGCTTCCATTAGTAACTACTGCACATCCTCAGTAAACTAGTGCTTAATAGGAATTAGGACCCTATCATCCAGAGGCAATCAATTGAAGTTAATTGGTGTTAGGGTGTATCAAATACCCTTCTTCTTGTGTGAAGCTTTTCATAATTGCCCATGGCCATTTACAAAAAAGGGAGAACCACTTTTCCTGGGCCAGAAGGGATCATCGCAATGATCTTGGGGGAATTCTCTCTGAATCTTCAGAAATAACCTATGAACCTATTAGTGGAAAGGGCAGAAAAGCATACAGAAACATTCCTGACCATAAAAAAGAAATGACATTCATCTTCCAGGCATTCTTTCATGCAGCCCTGGAGCAGAATCATGTCAGTTGTTTGTTCACAGAAGAGGCAAACAGGTTGAGGAACTCTCCTCATGGATGGATCAAATTTTGGAAACCATCCTAATCTAGCTTCTATTCATTAGGGTCTGCTCTTGTCCTACTTGGCGTGTATGCCACATAGTTTTGATCTGATGGAATGTAGGATGCCCACACAGTGAGAATGGATTGAGAAGCTATATCTCAAGCTAACATGGCTAGTCTGCAAAGGGGGGTATGACCTGGTTCCCCCTTGTTTGTTGATGTACCACACAATTGTGGTATTGTCTGTAACATGGAGAGGTCCCATGGATCACAGATGATTCAGCAAGTTGAATGCCTTGATCAGGTCAAGCATTTGTTTTATATTTGTGTGTCTGCACTAGTCCTTGGTGTCTCACACACCTTGCACTTTTATCCCTCCTGAAAATGCTCCCCAAGAAAAGTCCAGTGCATCTCTGGTAACCGACTGCCTAAGAAATGGGGAGGGAGGAGGGGAGACCTGGATTTAGGGATATCTGTAGTCTCCCAACAAGTGATTTCTCTTCTGGATCTAAAAAGTCAAAGGGAGTTTGTGCTATAACCAAAGAGACTTTAGATATCACTGTATCTTTCTCATGTGGAATCTTGCCAAGGATATTATTATGGGAATCATAGATGCCACGAGACCCAAAATCCTCGGGTACGCCCCCACAGTGACTAAAGTCTGAGTGGAAAACCCTGGAAATAAATCTAGATGTAGATCTGTTTTTTCCTGTGAAAGAAAACCTCTTTGAACCAAGGTATCTAACTGACATCCTGGGAACACAAGCCTGTGTGAAGAAGTCAATAAAGACATTTGAATGTGCTCTTGGAATCCCAGCTTGTATAACAGATCTCTTACCTAAGACAGATATTTCTGGCACTAAGACAGAGATTTATGGCACTTTGAGAAAAGATTTGCACAGATAAGCAATCCATGTAAATACAAAAAAAAAAAAAAAAAAAAAAACGTGGATACCCTATAACCTGTGACTGGAGTTAGACTCACTGTGAACACCCTTAGTGGAGTGGATAGTCCAAAGGGTAAAGCAGCGCACTGATAACATGATCCAGACACACAAAATCTTAAGAAACACCTCAAGTCTGGATGAACAGGAATGTGATAAGCAGCATCTTTCAAATCTAGTGTTACCAGAAAACTTGAATGAGGAAGAAAATTTAACAGGATATGAAATGACATCATTCTGAATTTGGGCACCATCACAAAAAGGTGTAGAAAAGGAATTTCCAGAACTGGTCTCCAATTTTCTTTCTTTGGCAGTAAAAACATCCTTGAATAAAAACACTTTTTCATCTGGGAAGGGAGAATTGCTTCTACCACTCCCTTGAACAGCATGTGATGAAGGACAAGTGAAAACATGACAGTCTGGTCTAGAAAGCAGGGATTTCCTCCCACTGCCATCTGTAACCTTGATTAACGATCTTCAGAACCCATTTGTCAAACTATCTGTTGCAAAACAGAAAAGTGAAGACTTAGACTTTTTGGAAGAAAAAAAGGAGGGGCTGCTGGGGTGGGGGGAGACGAAGTCTATTAAATAGTCATTCTCAGTTATAGAAATGCCCTTGATTTTGGGAGTTTCTAGAATTCTTCTTGGAATCCACTTGCCATTTCTTATTAAACATCTTGTTTACCTGCATTTTGTTGAGATGGTTTATTTTGTTTCTTTCCAAAATTGGATGAGGAGTTAGAAGATCCTTTGGAAAATTTGGAAAAGAAGGGCTGAACAATCTTAGAGATTCCCTACATCAATTTAGCTCTTTCATCACACTTTTTGATCAGCTCTGCAGCAGTTGAGCCAAAAATATTGGGGAGGTTCTGAGAATGCAGCCTTGTGAACAAGTACCTGTGGCCATAGCCCTTGTGGAAGTATAAACAGAGTCAAACTCACACTGCTTACAATGAATAGTAACTTAAACAATAGAAGAAATGAAACTATTTAAAGCAGAATTTCCTCACAAGAAGAAACTGTAGAAAAAAAAACCTCATACTTTCACTATTAGGCAGGACAAATCTTAACATCTGAGTCTGACAAGTCAAAATTCTGAAAAATCAAAGTGGTAGAAGCATACACTTTTTTCCCCATACTTATTAATAATCTTCCCACCTTTACCTGAAATAGTAGGATTGGAAGTGTTTAGCAGCAGAAGGGTTAACTAAAGCTGTAACTGCAAAAGACTGAAAATGTTAAAGATTTAAAAGTACAGTACAGTACAGTCTCATGACAGTCAATTAAAACACAAACTTGTAGCTTTAAAATAACTTTCCTGAAGAGGAAAGTATCAATAATTAAAAATTTTAAATGGAAATTTTTCCACGATAGGGAACTTATCTACCTAACAAAGGAACAGTACAAGCTGATCGTCAACCTTCAGAAGCCTCAGAGGAGCACACCATTTGATGACAGCAAAGCTCTGAAGGGCTTGGTGCCCAAACTTGCCTTTTAGTCAGATCAGTCCAAGCTGTAAAAGGTGCCCTGAAGCTTTAGAAGCTGACTGGCTGTTATATCCTTGGAAGGATATAACCCATATAGCTAAGGCTACTGCAGCAGAGATCAGTATGATGAACATATAAAACATTCTGCATATTAATCTTTTAGAATTTATCCTGTTTGAATAGATGAGTTAGAACATGGGCCTTGCAATAGAAATTAAAAATAATGCTAAACAGACAAGTGTTTGACATCAGATTTTGCTTGGCCGCTTGAAAGTCTGCCCCTCCAGACAAAGACACACACACACACACACACACACACACACACACACACACACACACACACACACACACACACATACACACACACACACGCACACAAATAAATGTTCATAATCCAGTGACAGTACCACAGTTAACCATCCCCATTAACTATTTGAATAATTGGAGAGATTATATCCATTTGCTCACTTCATGAAATGTACACGACATTGCTTCCTTTTCCTGATAGTGCAATTTCCTCTAGCATGCTAGGCTTTGATATGCAGGCTTGCTTCTGTTATCAAGTGCTTGCCCAGTAACTCAAAATTCTTACTTTTGTGTACTGACACCAATTCTGGTGTTTAGATGGCTATGCATGTTCTCCAAATTCTCAGGAAAAAAAAAAAAAAGAAGAAAAAATCTTGGTGACAGAACCCAGCAATCTTGATTTCATGTAAATTGTCTAATCAGTCATTTATAATGGTCCATGGTCAAAGTGCAAAAAGCTAAATGATGCAGAACTCCAAAGATAAGTCACGTCCTAATTACTTTTGAACAATTCACCGACTTTTCAGTATTCTTCTAGTAATGAGGGTCGTGAATGTATTGTATACTGCTGACAGCCACAGTCAGGTAGTTCTAGGAAAAGAAGAATCTTTCATCATGACATACCCTCTCCCTAATTTTGTCATTCAACAAATACTGAAAATTGCTAGGCTCAGTTGGCTAACATGGCATATGAAATATCATGTGCACTAATCAAGCTAATTAATATACGGCAGTGGTGATCTACTCATTCCGCCCCATCATTTCTCCTAATCCCATATTGAATAATGTAAATAGTGCTTAAAATGTCATAACAGAGTTTTGCTATTTTAACACAATGAAACAGGATTAAGCTTTAATGACTGCCTGAAGATATGTTCCAGTTCAGCATTCACACTCTATAGAAACGTAAAGTGTAATATTTAAATTACTCCTACATCTTAAAAATACATGTAAAAGATAAAGTTATGTACCCTGTTGAGTTTTTATTTTCCAATTCTCTAACTTGACTCTCTGAGTGTTATTCCTTTAATCACATCCCTCCTATTTGTGTAACATGTCCCACCAACCTTTCCAGTAGGAACTTTTCTCCACCATGTATTTATTTATTTTATTTTATTTTACATTTGTTGACCGGGCTAGTCTAGCTGGATACATGTTCATTTTCAGTAGAGGCCCGGGGAGAAAAGCTCAAAAAAAAAAAAAAAAAAAAAAATAGAAAATCAATACATACATTTAAAAAAGTAATAGCAGTTAAAACTTACCAAGAACTAAAAAAGCAGTTGTTACAAACATTTTTTTTTAATATATAAAAGATACATTAGTCTAAGCAAGGAATAGAACTAGCAGTAATAATCAATGGGTATTGTATTTGAGATACAATATCTATGTATACATGCATTATATTTATAATAAAATGGTAGTCAGAAATTATTAGGTATTAGAGTAGTTGTAATTTGAAAGGAGAAAAGTTAGTCAGGGTTAGTACAGGAGCAGAGACAGTGTGTCTTAAGAAAGAGCTTTAGATTATTTTTAAAGAGTGTCAGTGACATTTGTGTAGTGAGATCAGTGAGTAGTAAATTCCATAGTTTTCCTACAGAGTTAGAGTACAGAGAGTCACCTGCTGAGTGATTGGATCTTGAAGTATTAATCAGCAGTTTATTGGAGGAACGTAGGTTCTTACTGTTATTATAAGGTATAATGATGTTAGAGAGTATAGGGGTGTTGGTGGGCTTATACAGGGCCTTGTGGACAATGGGAAGCTGTAGAAATTGAAGCTGGTTGTGAAATTCTAGCCAGTCTAGTTGTTTTAGATTCAGACAGTGATGGGTTCTGAATGGAGAGCCTGTGGCAAACCTAGCAATATTATTATAGGATGTGGCCAGTTTGTTGAGGTTGTTTTTAGATAAATTAGTATATATAGGGGAGGCATAGAATAGGGTTGAGATTAAGTGGGTTCTGGCTGTAACAGCCCTAGCTATTGGAGTTAGAAAGGGCTTAATTCTGTAAAGGGATCCCAGTTTTTTGTTCACTAATTTTATTGTATTGTTAATGTGGGTATCAAAGTTGAGGTGGTTGTCAATTGTTATTCCTATGAGTTTAGTGGTTGGGTCGGGAGAAATGATAGTTGAGAGGTATGATAGTGCCATCATTTGATAAAAGTATGAGGTGGGTGGGAGTTGATTTTCGGGTTGGAGTGAAAAGTAACAATTTAGTTTTCTTGGGGTTAAGGAGGAGACAGCGGTTTGAAAACCATGAAAGCTTTTTGGGTAAGAGATTTAAGTTCAGTTTCAGAGGTGGCTGTACAAATAATAGTAGAGTCATCTGCATATTGAATGCAGGTGGCGTGTGGTATAGCTGTTTGAAGGTCATTAATATAAATGGAAAAAAAGGAGTGGACCTAAAATGGAGCCCTGAGGAACACCGAGGGAGATAGGAAGGTTATTAGATAGTTTATTTTGCCAAAGTACCGCATGTTGACGGTTTTCAAGGTAAGATTTAAACCAATTCATGGCTTGGGGATCAAATGAGAGGGATTTCAATATGTGTAGGAGGAGTTGGCGATTAACCATGTCAAAGGCTTTAGATAAATCAATGAAGACTGCAGAGGAAGGATTATTGTTGTTGCGGTTTTTGTTAATGGTGTCTGTGAAGGACAGCAGAGCAATGGTGGTACTGTGGAAAGGTCTGAAACCATGTTGACAGTCGGCAAGCAAGTTGTGATGGAGAAGGTGTGAAAGTAATTGCTTATGGATGCATTTTATTATTTTTGCAAGGGGAAATAGCAAAGCTATTGGACGGAAGTTAGAATATTCGTTGGAGTGTCCCCCTTTATGTAGTGGAATGATATGGGAAATTTTCCAGATAGATGGGATAGTTCTTTCATTTATGGTTCTGTTGATCAGAATAGAGATGGGGTACGCTATGGCTTTAGCTCCTTTTTGCAGGAATTCTACTGGGAGTTTGTCAGCTGATGGTGTGGTAGGCTTTAATTTTAGGAGAAGGGAACAGATGAAGGAAGTAGACACTGGTTGTAAATGGAAAGGTGGAGGTAGGATAGTGGTAGAAGTTGGCAGATTTGAGGTGTCAGGAGAAAGATGGCTAGCAAGATTTTGGATAGCATCAGTGAAAAAAGAATTGAAGGCATTAGCATTATATGAGGGATTGTCAGGGTTAGAGCCTAGTGGGTTGGGTGTGATAGATTGGCCTGCCTAAAGAAGTTTGTTAATGCTAGACCAGAATTTTTGTGGTGCATTGTGGTAGGTTTGCTGTGTTTGAAGGTAAAAGTTCTTTTTGTCTAATAGGATGGCTTTTTTTGGTATTATTTCTGTGTTGTTTAAAGGTTTGGTGATCTGAGGGTGTTTTAGTCGCGCGCCATTTTGCCCAGGATTTATTTCTGAGAAGGATTTTTTGCCTGGTATTATTGGTGAGCCAAGGTGTTGGGTTAGTTTTATATCTAACTGAGCGTGGTGGGGCGTGATGATTCAGGATTGCTAGGAATATTGTATTGAAGTATTCTATGGCTTCATTAAGTGGAAGAAATTTTAATGGTGACCAATTACATTGTTTGAGTTCAGTTTGGAAAAGTTCTGATTTGAAGTGTTTTTTTGTGCATATTGTTCTACAGGAGAGAGGGAAAGTTAGGTTGGTCTTATGTCTGATAATATAGGTTAGTGAACCATCCTCATCATCATCAAAGGGGAATGTGCACATGCAATACAAACCTCTCACACTTGATTAACCTTGCTGCATTTACAATCAAAATAAATCTCTCATAGTGATCAGTTAGTAATCACCTGTGCTTTCCCTACAGTTTTTTTTTAATTTCTGCTAGATGAAAGTTCAACCCAATGGAAAAAAAATGGTGAAGCCTTCAAATAGTTGAAATCTCAGACAAATGGTATTTTTACTTGTGGTCCCCCTGCACTCCCTATTTGGGGAAGACTTCACATCTCCATTATTTATTAATTAAACTAAATTCACAATTGAACATGGAGAGAGAAAAAAAAAAGACTACACACACTGACGATCCACAAAGACAACCCTCACCAGTGATTATGCATCAGAAACAGAGACTGTAGAGTTCATCTCTGACAAATTTAAATTGCTGAGTTAAAACCTCATCCAGTTACCTTTCAGCAAAGAGCAGTGTAACTATCTGCATTCCTGTCTCATTTAATATTCAGAATATTTATTTATTACTTATATCATGCAGATACATTTTCCCTGATTGCCCTAGTAAAGAGAAGTACTTTCTTATGATCCACTGATTTTTACTCCTAAACAATCTATTAAGAATTACAGTTCCAAAGTTCATCTTCACAAAATGATCTAAAGTCACTGGTACTTAGCATGGCTCTCCACATTTATTTATTTATTTATTTTTTTAGGGATTTCTGAAGTTTGCCTTTTCATTTAGAAACTGCATAGTCATACTCAATTTAATTTACAGCTGTCATTTTATTTGTAATTGTCCTTGCTGTATGCAAGGTGATATTATTAGCTAGCACCTTTTGCCTTATTATGAAAGTGCTTTCTTCAGCTCATATGAAGAAGGTGGTTACTAGACAAACAAAGAATATTAAATCTGACTAGTGATGGCAGTGGAATTATTACAAAATAAAATGTAGTCTGTTATTTAGCAATGTAGATATTTGTTGCACTGGGTATGGGAACTGCTGTAAATGTGTATGACAGGAACTGGTAGAATGCCAGAGAGATTTCAGGACAGGGGTGATGATTGTGAATGCCTCTGCATGCATTGGACTTCTGGATAAACACAGCAGATGTGCAAGTCACTGGAAAGGAAATAATGGTTGCTAAGGGGATATCATTTCTATAGCAACATGAGGGAAGGTAATAACCCTGGGAAGGATACTTCTCAAAGCAATGACAGAACTATATCTAGGTCCAGCCCATTTGTCTTGTGAGAAGGTGTTAGTGGTCACTGCTATCAACCAAAGTTCAGCTATTACATTTCCAGCAATATAGCTGGATGTATGTGTGAGTGGGTAGGTGTGGGTGAGTGGGGGGGGTCTGTTCATAGGCCAATCCTCCTCCTTCAGAGATGATGAAACAGGACTACACGGATGCATCCTATCATGACAGTTGGAGGCAAGACACAGATACATCTCATTAAGCAGATGCTTTGAATAACTGGGAGTATGTAACAGACCATGCTGTGTGGCTAGCTTGCCAATTTTGCCATTGTGTACCCAGATAATTATTTTTAAGGCAGCAAGCAAAATAATGACATGTGCTGTACCTTGGTAAATAAACTTAAATAATAAACTCTATTATGTAACAGAAGCATTGATCTTACACCACAATTCTCCAGTAAAAATGTATCCAAAGGTTTCTCCTGGATATGGGAACTCACAATGGGTAATTTGGGGGCATGAAATGGCACTATAGCTAGAATAAAAAGGTTATTCTGTGATCCACTTGAGCTGTGGGGTCTTTTGATAAACAGGTATATAAAAACAAACATCGGGTCTGTGACAGAAAAATGTTTAACATGTGTCAAACTAGTATTTGAGGAACCCAGAATTGACCTTGGAAGGCACCTCTACTCAGAAACAAAAAATTGTTCATGCCAATAGTCTGTGCTGCACAAATGAATTACAATAATTAATTCCTTAATTTCTCAAACCACAAAACAGGAATCACTGCCACTATAATAGAGATGTGATCTTGTTTTTTCAGACTCTCTTGCCTTCTGCATGCAGTCTGCATCCACAAAAAAACAACATATCCTGGAAATAATAAATTATTCTCTTTTCTTCCATTCAGAAAGACTGTCTTGTCTATGTTCACTGGTTTCACAGAATTCCTCTAAGCAGTGAAACTGTAATTTTCACCAAATTATTTTCATTTCTGCTAAATGCAGGGTACTGAAACACTTTTCTTGCTACATTTAAATTTCTGCTAAATACAGGGTACTGAAACACTCTTCTTGCTACATTTAAATTTCTGCTAAATACAGGGTACTGAAACACTCTTCTTGCTACATTTAAATCTATTGCTTCACAAAACATATAAAGAGAAAGATTCTGTTAAATAAAAATGCAGTTTTCAGACCCTGTCCTACACTGTTTATGTACTATGGTTTGCAAGGAAATCTAGCATTTCTGTTTATTGGTTTGAAATTTTTGGTTGTTGCTTCAAAAACTAATAAGGTCAGGCAAACAGACTGGTAGTTAATATTGAGATTAGAATGGTAGACAATAAAATAAAAAAGATAATAAAGGAATACATGAGAATTTGTTAAAGAAGTACACCTGAGAGCTTTCAGAAGTAAGAGAAAGCCAAGTGAGGTGGGAAAATGTTGTAAGTTAAATGAAAAAAAGAGAGGCTTGGTAAACAAAACAAGGTTTGAAATGAAAGGAAACCTGAGGAGTTGGCCACATTTTGACCGAAAATGAGAAAAGCAAAAGGGTGAACGAGAATTATAACAAACAGGGTACTCTGGTTATAACTGAAAATGCACTGTGTGAAAGAAAGAATGATGAATAAGGAAGACAAATTTAGTAGTATAAATGAAAGAGAAAAATATTTGCATTTGAATAATACGAGTTGTTAGATAAGGAAATTAGACAGAAAAAAGAAATTATTGGGAAGGCAGGAGTAAAACTATACTTGGAATATGTGAATTGGGATGTATTCTCAATAGAAAGTTAGAAAGCTTTTAATGACTGGTATGGGAAGGGGTTGAAGGATGCACTGAAATACATGGAGGGCTGGTTAATTTATGCTGAAGAAGAAGAAAGACCCTTTTGAAAAGTCAAGCGGCTTAATTATTTTTGCCCCCCCCCCTTTATAACATTCAGATTTTTAACAGAAGGTCCAGAATTGCTAGGGAACAGCAGAAGCAGATAACTTGTTATACTATATGAAAATTAAGTATTTTGCACTCATAGGTACTGTTTTACAGAGAGAAGCCTAGTAGATAACGTATGTTATGTTCTTCCCAAAGTAGACGAATATTCTAAGAAAAATTAGAACACCACCTTTTCATGACTTTGTCAGCTACTGTCGTTCAAGAAATACAAAATCTTACTGCTTACAGGAATGAAGAAAAAGTAAATGTTTACTTAACAGTGATGAAGTTATAGGTCTGAAACAGCTGAAAACAATACAGAGCCTAAGCAGAGTGACTGTATACTTCAAATGCTATTTTTTTTCTTAAAGTATTAATTAACCCCCTTATCTGTCCATTTAGATCGTTCAGGGGACTTTCAGTATGTTGGGCTTTATTCCTCCTACAGCTGGGCAAGATTTTTTTCTTTTGTTGTATACCCGACTGACATTGTGATTCCACCATGGTGGCTTGTCTTTTGAATTTCTCTTATTCTTAATACGAGATGGCACAGCTCGCTCTATACAGCAATCAATATAGCTGTGCCAGGATTTTGTAAATAGATCAGCATGTACTATGTTGTTTACTGTGTTTGGTGCTTGGAATTTAGCCAAGGTGTCACTTGAGAGAGGCTAGCTTTGGAATAGTTTCTAAAGATTTTTGGCTTTTCTGTGTCCCTGGATTTAATTTTTACTTCAAGCAGTACTGTCTTATGGTCAGATCTGACAAGCAAAGATATTAAATTGGGTGGCCATGTTCATGAGTACAAGTTCAAGGATGTTTGTACCCCAGTAAAAGAATGGACTAACTGTTCCATGATATTGGTATTAACAAAGTTTAGGAATCACTGAGCTTGTGCATTAGAGGTGGTGTAGTATTCCAAATCTATAAAGGGGTAATTGAGATCCCCCATGAAGACTGTACTGTGTTGAACGGTGAGGGAATGTAGTACATTGAGATAGGTAGTATGGTTTGCCTGGGACATGGAGGGGAAACTAGACATTACAAGGATATGGTTAGCGACCCTGTTTATAGTGAGTTGCACATGTATGAGTTTCAGTGGGTCATATACCATAACTAGTCTGGATGTGAGGTTGTTTTTAATATAGACTGAGATCCCTACACCTTTAGTTCCATCCTGTACAGTAGCTGGTCTAAAGGTGTGAAAGGCATTATAACACTGCAATGCCAGATACTCTATGTGACTTTAAACTTTGAATGTCTCCATTACTACAAAGATGTCTTCACTCTCTAGGGAGAGGAAGGCTTGCAGGGAGCATGTTTCTTGTTGGGACTTATACCACTGAGTAGTACCACCTTCAGATATTCCTTCATAGGTTTTGTCAAGTTGCAAGGTTTATCATCTTGGCATTGCCTAAAGAAAGCACAATGGGGGTGGAAAAGGTCTTTACCAATATACAAAAGCCTAGAGATGATAGTGCAAACCATACAAACCGATAATCTCACAGGAAAAGTACACTGACCACAAACTGAGAAATCCTGCTGCACCAATAAATGGCACAGTCTATTATTCCAGAAATATATAGAATTTAATGAGTTGTGCACTTTTGCTCCAATCATTACATGGAACTTCTTCAGGACTAACATACTGAAAAAACTCAGCTGTTAAATAATAAGTATACGATTGCATGATCAACACTACAACCAATAAAATCCATTTAATCAGACACAATTAATTAATTGAAAACACAGTTAGTTAACCCCCCTCCCTTGAATTCACAACTAACATCAGGCATCATAAAATTTAAACTTTAAAACAGAACTGATGGAGACAGAATCATTGAGCCCTGGGTAATTCGCAGCATTTAACAAAATTTGCCATTTCAACTCACATTGGTTTAAATTTAAATAATAAATCCCCTGGCATCATTAATAACCTGCTCCATGACACAAAAGTAAATTTATGTCTTTCAAACTCCTGTAATGCATTCGTCATTCTACATTTCTATACATCTAGCACATGCTCATAAATTCTGTTTTTAAATTTCCTAGAAATGTTTCCGATGTCAAATGACAGGAATGATACTTAATTGACAATATTATTAAAATTAACTTTTTTACAGCACAAACTTCCTATGAAGTTTTAGCTGCTAGGGCACTACAAAGAGATACTTGCATATAAAGGGGTAGAAACAGCTATTTTTGTTTCAAAAGTCTGGTCATTTGATAAATATATACAGTACAATATAGATAGCTGTAGTGCCTGATGGATAGTTCTAATGTTCTAGGTATTGCAACACAGCAAGAAATAATTCGTGATTCATTAAGGTATGAGCAACATGCTTGCAAGCATTAGCCATACATGAGATTTATATTCGATTTATCTGCTATTATTACCCCATTAGACATATTCTGTTTTTTCTCCTTGATAGTGTTTACAGTGTGCCCTCCTTCAAACTTATTTTATATTCATCTTACTTACATTCTTATTGATGTACTTATTTTGTTGCTCTTCTATTTGGAAATGTATGATGCATTCTGAATAGGAGTCCTCATTTGAATTTGATAGCAAACTAGATATAGTCTTATGTGCTGGTAAGACTGTATCTGGAATCTTTGTACTAACTGTTTTGTTTGAGAATCCAGTAAGACTTCACACACTTTTTCTTTTTTGTTAAATAGATGCAAAACATTTGTACTTTGTGTGTTTCATATTTCGCCCCAATTGCTAGCTGTTTTCAGGGACATAGTTCTGGATAAACTGGTTAATATATTGGAAAAATTACAATGCATCATTTCTCTATTTCACTATTCAAACTATACTCAAGCTTATAAAGGCAAACATACTGTATGTAATACTTAGAGGGTCTCTTACTCCAAGAGGTTATCACTTTGGTCAATGCAGGGTAGGGCCAGACTGGGCGGCTGTATGATGACTAGACAATCCATTGTATTCCTTGTGAAAGTCTGTGTATACACTATCAGTAGACAGGTTCATAGGTGATTACTGGGCTATTGAACCAAATGTCTTTATAAGCCTAGCAGTGTGTACACAATATAATATTAGAGAAACCCAATATAAAGGATCTTGCCTAAACTCAAGCACTGTTGCAGTAGGACTGTACGGCTGTCACAGAAGTGGAAATCCATTCCTTCACCATTGTTTATGCATTTATTCATTCGTCATATTCAGTAAGTGGAAATAATTTCTTGGCTGTTTTGCTTATCCATAATTTCTGTGTACATTTATAATTTCAAATGTTTTAGACCGGTTTGGTGTCTGAGTGTTGGAGCGAGGATAACCAGCTATTGGATTGTGTTCTAGTCGTTTTTTGACAAGTATTTAATATAATTTCATATTTCTTACTGATGTTCCATGTCATTACAGTAATATTTAAAACTGTCCTTTACTTTGGCATAATGATTGCATAGAAGAAGGTTTAGAATTATCCACTACTGATTTTGTGCCACCAGAATTTCTTCAAATTGTTTTCATTTTTCTGGATACTGCTAGAAGGCACATGGACTGTTGTGTTAAATCTGTTTAGCTGCCACTTCATGTTATTTAATAATTTGTTTCTGTAGTAAGAAAATGTAATTCATATTTTTACAGTTGGCTGATAATCTGAATGTAGTAATACAACTGTTATTTAATGACTGGAGCTATGGTATACATTACTAGGCCAAGGATCTTATCCCACCATTTTGTTTATATTTATTTCTGTAGGTTCATAGGTGTTTACTAGGCTAATGGCCCTAGAGCTTTTACAAGCCTAGCCATGTTATACCCATGTTCCCTAACAGACCTTGGTTAGATGGTCGTTATTCACATAGCAAGTCCTTGATCAGCACCAACTACCCCTGTCCATGAGGGACATAGGGGTGAATTTAAAACTCAATGGATACTTCCGTTATTCAGTATATTTTAATCTGCCTTGAACTGTGGTATTTTGTTTGCTGTGTGGTTTGCTTTGAACTACTTCTTCTTAGCACATCCTATTTTATGATACCATCTGTTACCTTCATTTTATCTTTCACAACATGTACGTCTCTAAACTGTTATTGTTTACACCATACGAATATATAATACCACTTTCTTCTAAATTTAAAAGACTTTAGCATTGTGCTCTTCATAATAATGTATTTTGCTCACTTATTTTGCATTGCATTCAGTGCCACATGTTGACGTATTGCATTATTTTTCACAAGTTAATTGTATTTATATTTCAATCTACCTGCATAGTCTGTGTGTACATAAGGATTGTGTATAAGTTAAATTACCTTTTACCATCACCTCCTCCAATAATACTGAAATAGAACTTGTAACTAACACCAAACTATTAGGAGTTATCATTGATGACAGTCTAAAATTTATCCACCACAGGTAATAAAGAGAACTTACCAAAAATTAGGGACCCTCTACAAGATCAAATTGTACTTATAAGCCAAAGCCAGAGCAATCATAGCAACCTTTTTCCTTCTCCCAGCCCTTCCTTATGAAGCTCCCATACTCATCAACCAGCATTCCACCTCACCCTCCTCACTAGACCAGTGTTAAAACAAAATAGCCAAATTAATCTCAAACCACAGCTACTGAACTCACCACTGTACATCTCTAAAACAACTTCAATGGCTCAGGCTACGACACTCCCTAACTCATTCACAATTAATGACTACCCACAAATTCTTATACTTCACTGAAAATTGTCCATGCCTAAGCACCATGCTCCAGCAGTATTATCCTAAGAGATTACTATGTTATATAAACAAGCTGTTACTAACTGCAAGCAAGTCCAGGAACTCCGCTGGAGACACTCTGTACTTTTCCTATAATGCAAAAGTTTGGAGCTCTATACCCCAAGCTCTAAGACAAACTGAAAATGCTAAATCATACTAGAATCGGCTAAAGCAATATCTATCTGATTCATGGCTATGCTCATACTGTACTCCTGGCTAAGTCTTTACCCTAACTCTGCCTATGACTTCTTACAATTCAATTTTTTTTTAGTCAAACTCATTCATGTCCTTTTCTCTACCCTGCTCCAATCCCCCCTTATCAGACTCTACCTAAGTAATCCTCATCAGCTCTAACTGCCACAACTCCATACATCTTGGAAAACATACTGCACATTGTATATCTAATCATCAATTTTGTAAATAATGTTTCACTACTATGAATACTTTATTAAATTATTTGTTTCTGTAACATATTGTTTTAAAAATCTGTATGCTGTCTAACTTGTAACTACTGTGGAGCTTTTCTCCCCTGGCCTCCACTGAAAACGGCCATCTGTTTGCCTTGTCAGACTATTCTGGTAATTCTGTAGTCATTCGTTGTCCATTTTTTCATCCTACTATTCCTATATAAAGTTCAATATTATCTAGCATTTCTTTTACTGAATTGATCTTACCTTTTCTTGTCAGATGATAATGACTTAGTGTTATGGTATAACTGTCCCTAGAATGTAATGAATGCCTGCTGAACAGGTTTATGTGCAGCAATTATCGTGTGTGTCTGAACATGCAAAACTATTGAGTAGTCATATATCGGTCATCATCACAATGCAATGGCAGTACAGCATATATAGTTATAATATAACACTCGCTTACTAGCATTTGTCACAAAAAGAACAAATCTATTGCCCCTGTTGCTCATATTACTAAAGATCATTTATACAACGGTAAAATCTGCATGGCACACATTCATGAAATTGCACCAGAAATGGGTTTAAGTCATTGTGTGGAGTCTTGCAGAAGCTTTTTAGATTTTTTTTCCTTTTTATGTGCAATATAATAAAAATTTTTACACAGTATAAGATTACATGCTGCTGGGCGGCCACGGTGGTGCAGTGGTTAGCGTTGTTGCCTCACAGCAAGAGGTTCTCTGGTTCGATTCTCAGCTGGGGTGCCTTCTGTGTGGAGTCTGCATGTCTTCCCTGTGGTCACGTGGGTTTCCTCCGGTTTCCTCCCACATCCCAAAGACATGGTGAAGGTGGATTGGACATGCTAAATTGGCCCTAGGTGTGAGTGCGCATGTGTGTGCCTTCTGTGGAAGGTTTGGCGCCGGGCTGGCAACTTGACACCATAAAACTCCACTGCCAATCATGAGCGGACAGGTGATCCACTGTGGCGACCCCTAAATGGGAAAAAGCCGAAAGAAGAAGAAGATCAGATTACATGCTGCTCTGCTGATAACACTGAGTATTACTCTGTTTAGGCACTTGAGATTGGCATTACTTTGGAATATTAGTTTAAGGTCACATATCAGTGTCATAGCATATCTGGTGTCTGTTTCTTAGCTACGTCTGCTGTGTACTTTTGAGAATAACTTTGTAAAGGAGCATGCTGACACTGATAGAAGACGTTAGACAGTGCCAGTGTCAATGGTCTAAGCAGGCAGCTAACACCAGAATGGGACACCTCCAGATGCCCATGAGGGTCAATGAATCCCTATGTCTGACCTGCGTAGATTACTGGAGTAGGAGTCCTTACCATAGTGCTTATTTTTACATGTAACCTTTGCATAGCTCTGTTGTCACTTTCCCTTTTTACACTTGTGTGAATGAATGTGTTGGGGAATATGGGAAGACATGTAATGTGTCATTTAGATGTTATCTTTTGTTTACGACATTGGGGCTGGACAGGAAGTGTGTGTCATAGAAATACACAGATATGACTGTTTATGCCTCGGGTTATAAAAATTATGCTATATTTCATACTTAGATGAATAACTGTTAGGGAACATATCAGGATGATGAGTAAAGTCTTGTTTTGATATTAATGACATAACCAGATAGGAACAGTGTATGGCAGAAATGCAGAGATATCACAGTGTATTGCTTAGCTTATGAAATTTTCATAGATACTCTGGAACAAACTATCTATCTATATCAAACAAAGTTCCTCTTTAGTACTTTTCAAGAAACTTCAAGAAAAATCTTGATGATTGGATGGGAAATAGGAAATTCACCCCGGGGATCAACTCTGTGGTTCTGCTCGACAGGAGCACATGAAAATAATTTTCCTGGGTGGCAAAAGCCAGGGTAACTTGTTGGCTAGGCTTATATAGGCTCTAGGGCCAATAGCTTAGCACCTACCTATAAACCTATATTTTGGTGATTAACTCTGCTAGGAAACATATCACCAACAGGCTGAGTAAAGGCCTCATTTGGAAATTGCCATCAATACTCACAACAGGAATACACTTGGAAATATTTGCACAGAATTTAACTCCTCAAAAGGTTGTTTTAATTTATAAAGCAAAGAAAATTAATTGTTGGAGATGTGAGGAGACGCTGGATGGGAATTGGATTCATATGATTATAGAATATAAAACAGTGATTCCCTTTTCGCTAAAATTTAGACATTTTGCAAAAGCATTGTGGTCTGATAATTGCATTATTACAAATTCTTTGATTTTGTTTAATGCCCCAATCCCAGATTCTATACCAATGACAAGTGCCTCTCCTTTGGTCCATTCTAGTTTTAGAAAGGAAATGTATTATAAAAATTGGTAGAGTAAAAATCTATTCTCTTTTAATGAGTTTATTTTAGTTAAGACTGTATGTAACAAAGAATTGCAAACTGTCAGTATGAGAATGTCAACTGTTGCACATCAATATTTATCTTGGCAAACACTTAATGCTCTATTAGAGAAATATTAATTGTTAAATTATAACATCTTGTTATAGACATTGTATATAATTATTTGATTATGTTTTGTTAAATGTTTATTTTTCTGATTTCAACTTTGAATATTAATAAAAAAAGTTTATGAAAAAATACAACAGGATGATTGGACTGGAACTGTATGATATAGACATGCTCAAGTATCACAGTTTATTACTTAGGGTATGAAACTGATAATATTTTTCATATTTTGGTGAATGATTCTGCTATGGAAATTGTCAACATACTTAGAAAGGCCTCATTTTGAAGATGCCATCTATACTTAACGACAAGTTAGCAGGACTGTAACAGAATGCTGCATACATCTACAGATGTCAGTTTATCACATAGGTTATGAAAATGATGATATATTTTCATATTTTTGAGAATAACTCTGCTAGGAAATGTGTCCAGTAAGACCTCATTTTGAAAATGCCTTTATTATTTGCACCATGGTGACAGGACTGTAAATGTATGCTGCATACATGTAGATAGGTCAGAGTTTCTTTACAACTTAGGTTATGAAAATTGTATTTTTCATATTTCTGGTAATACCTTTGGTAAGGAACATGCCAAGATGCTAGTTAAGGCCTCAGGTATGAAGATAGCAGCTATCCTAATAACAGGGGGAAAGAACTGCAACTGTATGTTGCATACATGCACAAATATGAAAGTGTTTATTGCTTAGGTTATAAAAATATATTTTTATATTTCTGTGAATTATTTTGTTACAGTAGATAGCAACATTTTTACTACATTATTTTGAAGCTTGTTTCAAAATGCACAATTTCATGTAATGACATGAAATTTGAGTAGCATACACGGACAGATATAGTTTGCCATATATAAAAATTAAGATATTTGCCATATTTCTGTCAATATCTTTGAAAAAAGTAGTACAAGATCATGAGTGAAATATAATACTGACAGTAGAACAAACAGGGATCAATTTCTGGAAAACAATCATGCTTATCTATGACAATGGCAGAAATCTAATACATTGCTTATTTGTCACAATATGTAAATTATAGTTGCCATTATCTTTTCAAGGGAACATGGTGACCACACTCAATGGATTTTCAAGCTGACAATGATCCACACAACATACATAGGCTCCATCTCTTACAGGGGATGGGATATTATGATATAATTGTCTGTTTATGAGAAATAAATTCATCATATTTCTCCAATATCTCAGTAAATGAGCAGCAAACAATAATGATTAAGGTATCATTTTAAACCTGATGTTCACATAAACTAATTTCAAATTATATGGGTCTACATGTTATGTTTACTGAGATCCTAAAAGTCACAGCTGTAACAAAGCAGATGTTCAACTTTTGTTAACAAAAGCAGCAAACACTTTTGTATTTGTACAATGTTTTTTCAAGCTGTATAACAACACTCTAAAAAAACAGATATAAAAACTCTTCCAAAAGGTCATATGTCCATATTAACAAGAAAATTAATTCAATTAACAATTGATGAAACAATATTTCTGGTACTTGCGTATTAATCCAACCAGGAGCCAAATGTTACATAATTCACCCAATTATTGATTTCTCTTGGAAACATTACATGCTATCCAATAAAGTGATAGTCTGCTAAATGTATACATACCTTGTTAATGTAATTTGCATAATACATAAAACAAATGAATTTCCTTACTGAAAAGGAAAAAAAAAACAGGGTGAGTATTTGTGAAACAAGTAGAAGCAGCCATGTTAATTTTATGAAAAGTACCAATTCCGTTGCCAAACTACACCAACTTGGTTGGGTTAATACCTCCTGCTCAGCATTAGCAATTCTGTCTCCAAAGTACCCCAACTTGCGTGGGTTAACACCTCCTGCACAGCACATCTGTATAAACTGAAGCCAGTATTCACGACACAGTTTCAGTGATGTGAGTACTACTCTATATTAAATACATGTTACTGCATGACTTAAATGGCACATTTCATTCACCCTCCTTGATAAAAAATATAAGGACATTTAAAAATCATTACATTTGTAATGTTGACAGCCATGTTATTTAACTTTTAAATAGGCAGATTTGTAAGCATATTTCCTGTTCTCTGATACTTTGACAGTGACAGAGCACATAAATACAGTAGGTATTTTCTCAGTTTTACTAACTTAAGAAGTTGCATAGTAATAAAACAGGACAACCAGTTAACACATATTTTTACTACATTCACATTATTTGGGGAATTATGAAAGATTCGCCTCCTGCTTCAGTTAAGTATGAAACATTTGGCTCCTAGTTGGGTTAATACGTCAACACACAATTTCCACCTACTTAACTTATGCTTAAGGCTGTAAGATTCAGTTAGACCAGGCAGACTAGTAGCATTCAGTCAAGTACTACAGTCATATTTACAGTTTTCAGTAATATCCCCAATATGATCACCTCTTAAACTCTAAAAAACTTCTTGCAACATTATAACTTTAAACTTATGTGCTTGACCTTTTAACTTGGTATGTTTAAATAGGGCATTACGAGTTCTGTTTCACAGATATCATACAGATGTTGATATATCCATTCTTTGAACCTACCTACTTAAAACATTTTATATTCAGTACAGATCACAGGCCATACTAAATATTTAGTATTATTATCAGCATAATCAACAACATGGACACGTATGTTATTAGGGAGATGCCGAAATACATTTGTACATAAAATATATTTAGAATAGCCACAATCATTGCAGGGAAGGGTTCCTTTTTTTACTAGCTCTAGATAAGGTAGTATATCAAGACCTGTAGAAGAGTTATTTCCCCAAGTTCAGCTTTTTTTTTAAAGGCAAAGAATGGTTCATCACATGTCATATTTCTAATGTCAATATTTGCCAATTTCGTCAAGTAGCATCACAAACAGCAATTGCATTACATGCATATGTAAAGTGAAAATCCATTTTTTATTTTGTTAGTCAACGTTTGCAAAAATTGAAGGAACATCACATATTTATAGTGACTTCTAAAATACCATTTCAATTGTTCATTTCTTGTCATAACTTCAATAACTTTTTTTCCATCTGACTTATCATAACCCCAAAACAACAAACCACTTTTCAAGTCTTGAGGTGCATCAAACATACATGCATCATTACTAGTTAAAGATGATGTTCTATGCACTTAACCATTCATAATATTCTGGTATAAAAATTTAGGAAAGTAGTGTATTTCTTTACAATCTTTTCTGTACATCTCAGTCTCAATAACAGATATTTTTTTCTTAATGATGATGAGGTCAAGAAAATCAATACTTTGTGGTGAAAAGGAATAGAAAAACTCTAAAAATTCAGTAATACTGTAAATACTGTATAAAAATAAATCTGCAGATTTACAATAACAATCTATTACACTAATATATTCATATTCCTGTGAATATTTTAGTGAAGGAACATCATACCACACTGATTAATGTATCAAGTTTAACCCGACAGTCACAAACTAATTACAAATTGTGTGGGTCTATATATGTTCACTGAAATCTTTTGATTTGTTTTACCAAATATGCAAAAATATGAAAATCTGCATTCCTTAACAAATATTAACTCACATCTTAGATTTATTCTATCAACATTTAAACCATTGTGAAGTTCTGTGCTGCTGTACAACTTTTGCATTTTCATTTTTAGTCTAGCTGTTATGATTAAAGAGTTATGAACATTTGTTTTCTGTACGGTATTAAATATGTATTCTCTAAAATGAGCTCAGGCTATGATTGATCATTGATCCTATGCTAGAAGTAAGCACTTAGCATTCCTGAGCTGCTCCAAGGTGAATGAGTTAAGTAGTTTGTACATAAAGTAGCAAGAAACAAAACTGGACAATCCTAGAATATGATAGCACAGCACAATGACTGATAAAACATTAGCATTTTAATGAAGTCCAATAGACTTGCACACTTGATTTTTAACTGACAATAATATGTATGTCTCACATTTTGATAACTATAACTGTTTACAATGGCCATCATGATGATCATTTTCAGGGGAGCCTAGAAGTACACACTATGAAAGCAAACAGTAGAAAAATAATTAAACATGAATTTAAGTCAAAAGCTACTGAAGTGGACTTATTTAATAAACTAAGTACAAAATAAATCAGTGCTGAAGCAAAAATATAGCCTAAGTGCTGGAAGACAAAGTGGCAGCAATTTTGCTTAAGGTGAAATAAAAAAAAGGAAACAAAGTACTAGGATACGGAAAGGTATGTATACCAGTACAAATAGACAGACAGTATATTACAAGATGGAAACAAGCCAGGTAATGTAAAATTGCACAATACTCTATAACACAGGCAGAATGTAATAATATGAAATCAAAAGGGGTTAATATGTAAAAAAAAAAAATCTTAACACAGTGCAGCATAGTCAACAACTTGTTTTATTAAAGAACAGGAAATAGTTTAGATGAAAGTGAAACTTTCAGAATGTATGCTTCATCCACACAGTCAAAATTTCAGTACTAAAGACTATATTACCAAAGCTGCATTAACTTTAATTATGTGTAACAGAAAGCAAGTGATTTGAGCATGCAGCTGAAATACACCAACTGTGAAAGCCAGAAAGGTTTCCACTAGATGCCACTGAAGCTATGTCAGGGGGTATGTACACATCAAAATATATTTAATTAATATAATTAGACTTCTATGATGGTAAGCATTGCCCTGAAAGCTGGAAATGAATCTGGCTACATGAAAGCTGCATCCATTAGTCAACGTATTACTAGGAATGTTGTACATTGAGCACTAGGGCACTATGCCTTTGTTGTAAGGTGAAAATTAAGGTAAATGTATTATGTGACATGTTTAGGCTTCTGTGCATTACTCCAAATCTACAGTGGCTGTGGACATAACCTTTTGGTGAAGAAAGAATTCCAGGTATTTTCAACTGGGCAATACCTCACTGGAGGTCACAGACAGAAATCAATAATCACCAGTGTTTGTTTCTTCCTAGATCCTTGATTTCAAATAGGACTTTTTCTATAGAAAGCAACATAAATTTTCCAAAGTCTAAGCAAAGTACCACATTACTGGGTAGGCAATATGAGCGACTAACTGATGTAATACATCATATAAATCTCTTATCTTAAGCTTCAATCTGTCAAACATAATAAAACTGCACTGTAAACAGAAACTCTACACAATTTATTTTTTCCTGCTGCACAGGACACATACTGTTTCTATTCAGAAGTATAACTATGCAACCTCTTCAAAAAGTATAATTACAATAAGCACATTGACCACTGAGGAATTAAAAAAAGATTTAGCTATACAATGGAAAAAATACCACTTCCTTATCTTTCTAATACTCACCAACATTTGCTCTCCCCATTTTGCTGTCTAACAGACAATAAGATGCTTTGTGCCTTACAGTACCATATCCTACAGCACTACAATCATTATGTACATGATCTGTGTGTGAGAAACACTTTTCTCAAAAAAGACAATTGTTTTCCTTTCTTTTTGAACATTTTTCAATGACATAAGTTCTACTTGCATTTCTTTAAACTATTGTAGTATTCCCAGTGTTGTCTTACCAAATGACAAAAGACTGTTTACTTTGTGTGTATGTATGTATATATATATATATATATATATATCAAACAATTTCAGAAAACTTGTGATGCATATACATGGCTAGCGAAAAGAATGCATCTCTTCTCTTCACTAAAATATAAAAGTAAACACAAAAGTTGAATAACTCCTCAGGAGCAGTTTGTCCTGATATCTGCGCTTTAGAGCACCAATGATTTAGAAAAGTCATTGCTGCAGAAGGGAGTAAGATGACCTGATATGATCTTCTGCCCCTTGTACACCACTTATTACCACATACATCTGTTAATAGTTATTGCAAATGTCACAGCTCTTGCACAACCTTATTACAAATAAATCCTAATTGCAAAATTAGAACATTTGAAGGATGGATACTATCTGAATCCAATACTTTTTTTGGGGGTGAGCATTCATGAATCAGCAGCAGAACTGCCTGCCCTTGTTAAATATCTTCTGTAGAAATCTAAGAGTTGCTGATGTCAGATTCCAGAGCTGATGCATCATTGTTTACAAAATGCATGAATTTAAGCCTTTATCCATTGCAAATAGTGATAATGCCCTGACTGCAACCCAAGTATGACTAGCGGCTCAGGTGCTTGATGACACTGGCAGGTAGAATGTGGCATGCTCTTTAAGGGAAGGTGGAGGGAGGGAGAGAGAGTGGTCCCACCAAGACTGTGCCACTGCACTGATGACTCTGCTTAAGCTGGAGACCCATCAAAACATAGGACACCAGTTCAAGATGTGGGTATGGCCACAAGTCACTGACAATTGCCCTTATCGGCACGTGGGAAAGAATGCATACTTGGAAGTATATGAGGGATTGGTAAATAGTTGGAGAGAGGATGTAAAAGAGTAAAACTGGGCCCCTTTCCCAGTTCTTTTTCCTTGTTTTCTCCTCCCTTCCACTTTACTTTTTTCCTTTTCTTCTTTTTTATTCTCCCTGTTTCTTTACTGTAATTATTATAACTCAGTAAATAAACAGTAAACTTAAATATCACCTATATAATGCTCTGTGAAAAAATGTTCTGTAACTGTAAGCGTGTTTAAAAGTATTTTGTAAAATATGATTATTGCTAGGAAAAGTTTGAATTATGAATAAAGTTTAAGAATTTTACTAAAAAAGTAATAAAGTAAGACTTGATAAATATTAGACAAATATTTTATATGCCTGTAGAAATTGCATACCCTAATCATAAACGGATCAGGAGCTCAGTTGATTCAGTCCTTAATCCAGTTCACCCTGTGACTTCATTGTGTTCCCCCTTCCTGATAACTAAATTGCTAATCTTTTTATTCAGTACTTCTGTGACTCTTCAGGAACTCTCAGCCTGTCCCCCAACCACAGCCATCCTTGTATCACCACATCAGTTGCCAATAAGTAGCTTCTATATTTCAAACTTCCTTCAGATATCCCAT
Organism: Protopterus annectens; assembly: GCF_019279795.1. NCBI lineage: Eukaryota > Metazoa > Chordata > Ceratodontiformes > Protopteridae > Protopterus > Protopterus annectens. The sequence continues at coordinate 278,011,294 of NC_056738.1, read as the reverse complement.
CTTTTCAAACTTAAACCTTGCTCTGCTTCTCTGGACATTCTAGCACTAGAATTTCTTAATGTTCTGGTTTAAGCAGTAGCCTTCCTTATCACTACATAATTAATTTGTCCAAAAGGAAGGGCAAAGGTAATAAAGGATACTCACAAGCAGAGATACAGGACCTAATTTAATGATTAAGTACTTACATCTCATTCACTGACAGTATTCAGCAAGTAAAAGTAATCTGCAAAACAATCAGTAAGAAAGAGCCAAACTTTGTTTTCACATAATATCAGAAAATAGAATCCAGTACTACTTGTTAAAAAGCATTGTATTATATCAAAATCTAATGTATGACCACTATAAATGCATGTCATAAGATGTAAAAACATGAACTTTATTTAAGAGGTCATAGCCTCAAAACATTTTTAAACCTTATATACCCTTAAGTACCAGATGGGTGATGTGCATTCAGCTTGAAGTACCATTCTATTTCCTTATTTTCTAACATGCTACCCAAAGCCCCTCTTCTACTGCCCTTCATTACCCTAAGTTTTAAAAAACTGAACAATTAGGCACCTGTAAAGGGCATCAGCAATCTGTTAAGGATGGTATTGGCATTTCCATATATAAACACTAAAATACCTTTATATTGGTTTTGCCTATACAAAAATCCTTGCAGCAAGAGCATATGGCAATATTGGCAGTATGCACAACTTCAGCAGTTGCTAACGAAATTATGTTTAACTCCATATGAATCATTTAAATGAGGGACAACAAACAATGAATTGCTGTTAATTTAGTGACAGCACTCACAAAAAAAGATGGCTATGTAGGTTTGCCTTTAGAAATAAATGAAAAAGAAGCACAATCGTTTTATAAAAAAACATTTTGCAAAGGTTTTTTTATTTACATTTTCCGGTAACTAATATTTAACTGCCATCTTTTCTCTCCATTTTAAAATGTCTGAAAATGCATACATATGTTTTCACAATTGCCACCTCCTTATCAACAGCCTCTTCCCTTACTCACTATGGCTTTTCACCCCAGCATTGAGAAGGCGTAGCTTTAACAGATGTAGCAGAACATATAAGAAATAATCTCAATGCAGGTAAAGCTAATGGTCCTTTCTTGTCTGCTCTTTCAAAAAACTTTTTTTTACTCTCAATCATAAATTTCTGTTTGATCACCACATTACTTACAAGTTATTTCAGTGTGCTTACATGGAGATTTGAGTGCTATCTTGACGACATACCTCAGTCTTGTAAATGGGATGATAGTTTATTTTCCTATTTACTATACTTTGTTGTAGCATTAGACTTTGGCAATGTCATTTATTCCTTCGAGCTATGCAAATAACATGGTAGATGTATGTGTTGGTGTCAAGTTAATGTAATATGCCGATGATTCAGTTATTTTTCTAGCATATGGATCAAATTCTACTGTGCAGACATTTATATATACACATTATATACATACACACACACAAACACACACATATATATATATATATATATATATGGATCCATATGAGTTCGTCGACAGTTCATAAGAACGACACTCACTTCTTCAACACGACATCATCGACCGTTCATATTATTGACATTTCAGGTATTCGATCTTCCCCCTTGCAGGACCCATGTTAGCACTTGTTTCTGTGTTAAGGTAAATTGTACAGAGTCACGTAACACCCTAATCGTGTCAACACAGAAACAAGTGCTAACATGGGTCCTGCAAGTGGGGAAGATCGCATACCTGAAATGTCGATAATATGAACGGTCGATGATGTCGTGTCGAAGAAGTGAGTGTCGGTCTTATGAACTGTCGACGAACTCATATGGATCCATATATATATATATATATATATATATATATATAGGTTTACTATGGTGTGTGAAACTGCAGTAGAATGAGTGTCAGAAGGTCAAAATCATGGTATCCAAGACTAAAATGATTGCACGCAAAGTAGTCCACCCCATAATAGTGAACTGAAGGTTGCAATCGACTATTTACAGCATGACATACTGACTATGTCGATCAGATATCATGCGTAATGTTGAACGTATGAAATGGATCCAAAAAGGCTGCAACGTTCCCGTAAAAATGTGGAAACATTTAGTTGGATAACACTGACTATAGGGATTATATCATACCATCTGGAAGACAGCAGCATTAGCAAGTATGTATGCTTATTCACAGAGAAGAGCGTAATACAGAGCAGAATGTGTGGAGAGACAGATATCGAAAAGTAAATGTAACTTCTATTTTCCATTACAGTAGGACAAGTGCTATGCAAGACGAGCCAGTATTTGTGCCTGGAGTCACTGGGAACAATTATGGGACTGTATTGAGTCAAAAGGGGAATAGAATGTTGTGGGTAGATGGTTACCAATATATACAAGCACAGAATATGCACAAAAGAACATATTGGTGTTGCTGTAAAAAAATTAAGGAAAAATGTAGAGGGCAATGTATTACGGAACTCACAGGGGATGGATACAAGTTAATAAAATGTACAGGACATTTTCATGCCCCTGACACCCTAAAATGTGAAATATATCAGGTGAAGGACAGTATTAAAAAGAGAGAGGAAATATCCATAGAAGATACATGTAAAGTTGTATCAGAAATACTGTCAGAAACCCCCACAGAAGTTGTAAATGCTTTACCTAACACTTAAGCCTTGAAACAGTCCATTAATAGGGTTAGGCAGAAAAAAAAGGAAAAACATGTTCAGTGACGTGCAAACTTTGAGTAACCTAACTGCCGATCATCTTCCCATTAAAAGTGGTACATGCATCGTTGAACATACCAGAGAGGCTTGTCCAGCTGGCAATTGTGTAATTATCACCACACAGTCAAACCTGCAGATGTTGTGTAATTCCGAGTATATTTTAGAGGATGGGACCTTCCCTATAAGTACATCAGAATGGAAACAAATCTATACTATTCACTGCAGGTTGGAGGAAGCAGGTATAAGCAAAGTAATTCCAGTGGTGTATGGCATTTTACTGTCAAAGTTGGAAGACTGCTATAATACATTTTGGAATTCTGTAGTTATGCTATGTGTTCGTTATGATCTGTTATTAAAACCTAACATGGTCTTTAGTGATTTTGAAAAGGAGGCAATGAATGCTATTCAGACACATTTCCCTAGCAGTGTTGCCAAAGGACGCTGGTTTCATTTGTGCCAGATAATCTGGAGGCAGATTCAGAAGTTACATCTTGCTTTTGACTTTGGTAGTGGAATAAGGTTTAGTCTCCTGTGAAAGCAAATACCTGCATTGGCTTTTATACACCCTGACTACGTACAAGACACCTTGACAGAAATTGAGGAATAAATACCTGAGAATGCAAAACCTCTATGCAGATTCTTCTGTGAGAATTATGTGCTAGGTCAATGTTGTGGATATGGCATGCATTGCAGTACTACAGAAAGATTACCCCCATTAATATTAGTTTTTGGAACCAATGGGACACCTGTACACTTGGTTATTCCAAGAGGCAAAATGCAGTTGAGGGATGGCATCGGCGTCTACGCAGTCTGCTTGGTAAACCAAGGTTGTACATTTTGGATGTGTTTCATGCTATACAGCTGGAGCAGAACAGAGTTGAGGACATTAAAAGCAGGTTATTTGCATGTGCGCCACCGTCACCCAAAAGACGGAGACATCTGGATAAAGAGGCGGCTTTTGACAGGCTGCTAGCATGGAGGGATGAACTCAGTGATGGTGTTTTTTTGCATGTTTTAGCACAGCATTGCTCTTTTTAAAATGTTTATTACACTATGGTAATAGTTAATCAGTGGATCGCACAATATTTTTGTATGCAGACATCAGTGTTGTCTGTGATGTTGGGATGATATTTCATTATATGATTTCTATACTGTCACAATGTGCTGGTTTTGGATAGCATTAAAAAAAATGTTTGCACAAGTATAATTGCACTGGCTTGACTATAACAATCACGTTATAAAAATGGAAAGGAGAGCCGCACTGATTTCAACTGTTTCTTTGTTCTGATGCACTATGTTGCATTACTTTGGATATGTCTATTTGTCATGTGCATTAATGTGTCAACAACAGATTACAGCCGAAAAAGGGAGAATGTCGAAAACGTCGAAGCACTTTCTCGTGCAACTGATTTGACATTCTGCTTTTCGGCACTTTCAAATTTCTGTGTTATATTTCCACCTTCCAGACGTCTGATGGTACTGCATTCGACCTTCCTATAGTAAACATATATATATATATATATATATATATATATATATATAAAAGCACACACACACATATATGCACACATTTCATATATCTATGTATACACACACACACATATATATATATATATATATATATACATATATATAATGCATTCGACCTTCCTATAGTAAACATATATATATATATATATATATATATATATATATATATATATATATATATATACACACACACACACACATATACACACACACACGTATATATGTGTATGTATATATATATATATATATATATATATATATATCGGGTCTATATTAGATGAGCGACCGTTCCGATGTTCGAATCATCGAATCATAGATGGTCGACATCATATGATCGAACATCGGAAACGTCGAAGGTGAAAGTCAATGGCTTTTCACGCGCAGAATGGGAAATTTTCCCTTTCTGCAATGAAGTGCATTCTCAGAGTTGGTATATTTAAGTAGAGGGGGTGTGGTGGGTGCAGGGGGGCTTGCCACCCTGCTCAGAGTTTTAAGATAATTTTTTTTTTTTTATTTTATTATATAGTCGATGTTTTGAACTTCGCTCATATGAGTTCGCTCATGCGAGGCTTGAAGTTTTGAAACTCTGACTATATAATATAGACCCTATATATATATATATATATATATATATATATATATATATATATATATATATATATATATAGGTCTACTTCATAACACTGACATTTCATAACATTGAAAATTCAAAACATTGAAAACTCAGAACGTTGAAAGTGTGTTTCATAACACTGAAAACTACATTGCACAAGTAAATAATATCCCCTCCACCTACAACAATACCTAACAAACAAACTTTCTACTACATTTTTTCAGGGGGGCAAGCCCCCCTGCACCCCCCCCTATGTGGGGGCTCTGCCCTCCACACCTCCCTGTAAATTAAATATACCCACTCCAAGATCGCACTACATTGGAAAAAAAGTGAATTTCCTAACCTCAGTGATGGTGATTGTGATACAGTGAGGTTAGTAAATTTACTTTTTTCCACTGTAGTACGATCTTGGATTTGGAATATTTAATTTACGGGGGGGGGATGTGGGGGCAGAACCCCCCCACATTCAGGGGGTGCATAGGGGCTTAGCCCCTTGCGGAAATGTAGTAGAAAGCGTGTTTGTTAGTTAGGTGTTGTTATAGCTGGAGAGGATGTTATTTACATATGCAATGTAGTTTTCAATGTTGGGTTTTCAGTGTTTTGGGATTTAGATGTTTTGGTCTCAATGTTCTAAAATTCAACATTATGAAATTTCAGTGTTATGAAGTAGACCTATATATATATATATATATATATATATATATATATATATATATATATATTCAGTTACGACTGACATCAGTTGGTCTCCATCTGAATACACAAAAGTCAAAATCAATTTCATATTATAAATTTGACTGTAGAAAAAAACTGAAGTAAATTATTAAGACTTGTATCACTTGACTAGTCTCTTGCTGAAGACGTTGAGTCCACCAAGTGTACAACATGAAAATCAACTGAATTTTGACAAAGTTAGTTTTGGGGAACCTCAGTGCCTAGGAAACCTCTGGAGGACGCCAGCAGCCTTGTATGACATTCAAAGCTAATACACAGGATGGTAAGAATGCCTTGATGTCACTGCATTAGCTATTCCCAGCTAAGGACTATGATCAGTCACTACAAGAATGATGGTTCCTATCTCCTCACTTGCAGCACCCATTAGGATCCCTCACTCATTTGGCCTAATGAGTCACTCAGATGTTGTCTTCCTGAAGAATCAAGGGGGTCTACCCGACTAAGACATATGTCTGAGCTACGTAGTAGGAAGCAAATGAGGATCTACATGTGGGAAAGTGCAGGGACCAAGGTGTACAGACAGATGTTGTATGGGATCAGGTTGGATATTATTAAAAAAAATGAAATATTATAGAGCAAGAGCACTGTTAGGACTCAGGGTGCTTATGTCTACTGCCACTACACCCCCTTACAACCGTATTACTGTGTTATTTTCACCTACTTAAAAATCTCATAGTAAGCATAAGCTACCTTGGTTCTTCAATCTTTATTAAGCACATAAATTTAGATTCCAAACAAGGCTCTGTTCTTCATTAGAAATGGTGCACAAACCATACTAAGGTCACTTATTATTTAAACATAAACTAGAACTAACACAAGCAAAGCTGGATAATCTTGAAAAACAGTTGAGGAGGAACAATATGCATATTTGTGATCCCTGAGTATATACTATGGCAAGAGCTGTGGGATTTTTGTTAACTCTGTGTTGTATGAAATCATGCACCTCTCCAATCATTTAACTCATTACCACCTCTAAGTTGTGGAGTGCTGCACCTTTCTCAACCTATGCACATCTTTACAGTCCAGAACATTTTCTGGACAATCAAGTTAATAAGCAAAGCCAAACAAATGTAAATATCTTGTAAACAGTAAATGCTATTAAAAATATATAAACAGCAATCATATCAGCAAAAAGTCTTCTTTACACGTGTAACAGTCAATACATTTCCATTCTTTATATCAATTCTGTAATATATTATAAGGCACACAAGCACAGAAGTATACTATTCTCTATAGTTTCACAAACAACCATTCATATCTTAGGAACTGTACAACTCAGACATAGTGGCAGATTACTTTTTTTCAGCAAGACATGAGCTTTCATATGACAGCAGGGCATTTTTATTCTGAGTGTGTGCTTACTAACTAATAATAAAAATACTGCTGAATATTTCCGCTGGGATCACTTCAGTGGCCTTGCTTGACAGGGGCACTGGGAACTAACTTTGGGCAGCATGATGCCAGGAAATCTTCTTGGGCTAGGCTTATATAGGCTCCAGGGCCGTTAGCCTAGTACACACCTATGAACCTATAAGATGTTCAACTTACAGTGCAAGCACCAATGATTTTCTTATCTATAGTTTCATCAGATGCCAGCAATGGATCTTAAGTCACTTTGCTGTGGAAATTTTAATGTACATATTGTAATAAGCAGGGAGAAGTGTGAGAAGGGAAGTGTTTATACAATAGTTTTTCCTTTAGAAGCAGGATCCATCTTATTTCTATATGGAACCAGACAGCCTAGGCCTGTCTTGAGTTTTTTTGGTACTAGGAAATGTCAAGACAGTGGAATGTAGAAGATGGGTACTTGTGCCTAATAAGAAATGGCACAGATAAGGGGGTCTGCAGATTCTTAGTAAGCAAAACAACTTATAGGTGTTTAGTTTTAATTGGTCAGTGGCCACAGTCTAACCTTTTGGAAAATGTTTGCTCATAAGTTTTTGCAATATAAAAATTACTGCAGTTTTATTGCTCAGGAAGACAAGACCTTGATTGCTTAGTCTCCTATGTATGTATGTTCTTTCACAATGCAGATCATCATTCCACTCTGCTGAACTGCGTTGCAAAAAGTTATTTTTACCTTAACAGCTGGTGCTGTGAAGCCTCTGATTTTGAGACGTCTGCAAGTCACTGCTCCAGAAAAAAACATTTGGGCCCATTATGACAGGTTTTCTGTCAGGTGTATTTCTGGTGTGTCAGCTCACAACTACATTTTTCCACCTTCAGTAGTGATTGAAATATCTACAGTTAAGCTTTCTTACATGATATTTTTTCAGTATAAGATTTTTATGAAAGTAGATTTATTCATATTATTATATGAAAGTGGGTTTTACCATATGCAAGTGAACAATTTTTCCAGTGTAATAAAATTACAATGGGTGAACGTGTGGGGATATTAGAAGAGCCAGTGCTCCAGCTAAGCATATGTTTCATAAATATGGAAGAGACAGTGGTAATTATTTGGGAAAATGGTTTGAGCACACCAAAAATGATAGTGTACTGCTGTTCCCTGAGAGGAGAACTTTTGACAAGACTATTTTTAGAAAACCTTAAAAAAAACAAAAAAGAAACAAAGCACTGCCTCTTGTTGGTCAGCGTTTAATGACTGCAAAAAAGAATCTAAGAATAAGGAAAAGGAATCTGTAGTTAGAAGCTTAAACGTTAATTTTACAAAATTGAAAATACAACTGCAGGCTGCTAACAGAGTTATTACGTTACAAAAATGCACAGGAGACAATTCCTGCAGTACTTGGGGACTTTTATCTGTTGAAACAGTTAGAAAAATTAAAGATAACACAACCTGACTCTTCTGACGATGAATGGCCGCAGATTCCCTCAGATAACACAGCCAGACTCTACTGACTATGACTAGCCCCAGATTCCCTCTGCTCCCCCTCCCCTTTAAGTGGACCAATCTTCTTCTTAGGAAGCAGATCTCTATACCTCTCAAGGAGAAGAGGCAGCAGGGGAATGACTCAGTGATAGCACCTCTGCAATTTTTCCTAATATTTCTACTTCCCAAGTTACTTCTAGTACATCAGCCTACACTAAAGGATCTGTCTATAACACCAGATTACAGCAACAGTGACAACAAACTGCATCAAGTTCTGATTATATGTTGATGAGAATAACAAACAAAATCAAACAGTTTTGTCCAAGAAGAAACATGTCTTTATGGGGAAAAAAAAAGACAAACAATTTGATAACAAAAGCGACTCCTTTAGCAAAGTAAGTAGCTTAAAGATATTCAGAAGGTTAATTATCCAATTTTCAATAATTATCGATAGAGAAGAGTATAGGTAGAACCCACCTCCCAAGCAAAGTTCCGAGCATGAATCGATTTTGGACTCACCCAATGATAATGATACCCTGCCAACATCACACCATCTAATACTCAAATTCACCCTTTGAGACAGGTACCTAACCCTGCAGTGGCCCAGAATGAACTATCCTGCCTGGGTCTGTATTCAGCTGATATTTGTTCAGATGAAGATACTGCTCTTCAGAGTGCTTAGATCATAACAGGCCTCTAATGTGACTACACTGGAGGGACTTGAAGTTGTTTTCCCACAGCTATGAACTACCCATGACAAAGAGTTAGGACTCAAAGGATGCAGAACCAGTGTGGGTTACTTTAAAACCTTATGAATCTCTACCAATGGTAATTTAGTACCCCTTATCAGCTGAGGCAGAGATATAAACCAAACGTGTCATGTCTGCATTACTCCAGCAAGGAATAATAATCCCTTCCATGAGCTCATATAATACTCTAATTTTACCAGTTAAGAAATTAAGAAAGGACACCCATAGGTTTGTAAAAGATTTAAGAATAGTCAGTGTCAACTTTTCCTGTAATACTTAATCCAGCTACTATACTAAACTCTACTACTCTGACAGCCACAACATTTTAGCTATATATATTTCCTCTCCTTTCTTCTCTGTTTCCATTCACTCACGGTCATCATTTGTTTTGGCCTTTACATGCAGACAGCAACAGTATATATGGACAAGGTTACCTACCCTGTTCTCTACAGGAATGCCGAAAAAAGTAGACAGAATTCAATTTCCCTGTGGTCTACTCTAATATAGTATGTGAATGATTGGCTTTAAGCTTCTAATTCTTATTCTACCTGATGACAATATACTATTTTTCTTTTGACTAAATCAGCAGAACTGGGGTTCAGGGTTAATAAGATAAAACTGCAGTTGTGGAAACCACAAGTCCAGTTCTTAGGATATATTTCAGAAAGATTCATGCATTACTATTCAAGTTGTACCACATCCCACAGCATTAAAACAGCCACATGTTTTCTTGGGACTGCCAGCATACTGCTGACAATGGATTTCAAATTATGCAGTAGTTGTTAAATCTTTGTTACAATTATTAAAAAGACACCCCTGAGACTTTGCCATGGCAAAAGAAACAAGAACAGGCTTTTGTCCAACTAAAAAGTTTGTTTTCTAATCATCCTGCTCTTGGGCTACCTGATTACTCAAAGAAATTTTTTCTATTTTCCGTGTCTCAGTGTTAGGATTACTGGCACAGCGTAGAAATGATGGCATTAGACTGGTCACTTTTTTCAGTAGCAGTCTTGATCCTACAGCTACAGCCCTCCCCCACTACCTTAGGGAAGTTGTCATGATGGCATGCATAGTAGAAATGGCAGCTGTCCCAAATCTGAGACACAAGCCTTTTGTGACAGTTCCGTATTCTGCAAAACCACTGTTTGCAAGTTATTAGATGTCCACCTCTTAAGCCTCCTCCTTTAATCCCTACAGTGGATAAAGGTGAACCCCACAATTGTGTGTTTGCAGTTAACTATGTGCTTCCTCCTACATCAGACCTAAAAGACATCCCACTACTGAATTCTGACTTGCTTTTATTTGTTACTGGATCTTGTGTTTGAATAGAGGATAGCTCATTTGTAGCAGCATTTTCTGTGTATAGCAAACCAAGTATTGATCATGGGACAAATGAAGGGAAATGTGTCTGCCTAAACAGCTGAACTTGTTATTACTGAAGCATGTAAATTAGCAAAAGACAGAACAGCAAAAATATTTACAGCTTCCCATTATGCCTATTGGGTAGTTCATAATATGGAAATATACTATGGAAAGAGTGTGCACAACATCAGCAGAGACTCTTATTAAAAGTTTTGTCTTTGTTAATTACCTGTTAAATGCACCTCTGTTACCTAAGGAAATAACTGTGCTCAAGTGTGATGCTCGTAAGACTGATGATTCTTATTATTTCAAAAGGAAATACATTTGCTGAAATGGTGGCCAGGCAAACTGCATTGTTTTATTTTGTTCAGGCTTCATTTCTCCCAGCAACTAATGCACCTTTTTCCTTTACAGGAAGTGTTGCCCTTTCAGAATCAAGGTGATGACTCTGAAAAAGTAAGGTGGATATGTGACAGTTGTAGCTGCTTCCCAACAGGGCCGGCCTTAGCTGAAATGGCACCCTAGGCGAAGTAGTATTCTGGCACCCCTTAAGCCCCACCCGCACCATACTCATGAAGCACCCCTATAAGCCACACCCACATGTAGGTCACTCCCCAAGAAAGCCACTACAGTCATTTCCTTCAATTATTTAAATGCATAGGAAGAAAAGATACCTTGTAATATAGTTAAACTGCAAGTGAAGGAAGGTGGAATTTTATTTTTTAATAAACCTGCTTTATCTGTTGCTCCTTCACACATTTTACTGTAAAAGTCATGTCCTCAGAAAGTAGAAGCCCATGTGCCTTCTTTCAAAGGGATACTTAAGTTAATCTAAACAGTTTAATTTACTTTGGGTAGGCGAGCGAGCCTTACAGCTCAGAGAAAGTAGAATAGCAACCTCTCTCCTCCCTGTGTACAGTAGCTTAAACTAGAACAGCACAAACACAGATGGCCATTTGCTAAACGATACAGTCTCGCAATGAAAACAGACTTAGCATGACCAGTAAACTTCTCTGCCATTGAAACAGCATGAAAATCCACTTTAATAGAAAATGCATCTGGCCAGTGGAGGATTAGGTTTACCTTTGGGCCGTTTTCTAAATAGACTCTGTGCAGACATTTTAAATGCATACATGGATTTGTTCTTTTATTCACCTTGCTGATTCTATTAAATTATATTCCTTGTATAATACAGCACCACTTGTCAGAATGTGTTTTAAATTTGGAGTTTTAAACATTCTTTTAATAAGCAATGAAACAAAGAGTAAAAAGGTCACACAGATAACCAACTGGTAAAAAAACACAAAAAGAAAAATCTAGCTAAGCTAGACTTTTAACTGTATGATACCTTAAACCTCTTGCATCAGAGGACTCATGAGATATATGCAAATCACCCTTTAAGGATATCAGGTGTTTCAGCTAAATGGTAATTCTGAATGTCCATGACTGTCTTTTACTTTCATTTTTAACTCTATTTATGGTCAATTTCAGGTCATTAAAACCAAACCCCTCTAGCTGTGGACATGCACGTTTGTGCCTTCTTATGACATCATCAGCACAGCATAAGAGGAATGTTTCTCCGTTGGAAACACAGGGTTGTCATACCCAGCTGATATCTATAAACATTAGGGTTTCTACAAAATATCCCAAGTAACAAACTAAAACAAAAAGTAAAAAGGTCACACAGATAACCAACTGGTTAAAAAACACAAAAAGAAAAATCTAGCAAAGCTAGACTTCTAACTGTGTGATACCTTAAACCTCTTGCATCAGAGGCCTCATGGGATGTATGCTAATCACCTTTTAAGGATATCAGGTGTTTCAGCTAAATGGCAATTCTGAATGTCCATGACTGTGTCTTTTACTTTCATTTTTAAGTCTATTTATGGACAATTTCAGGCTATTAAAGCCAAACCCCTCTAGCTGTGGACATGCATGTTTCTGCCTTCTTATGAATTTAGCTGAAACACCTGATATCCTTAAAGGGTGATTTACATATATCCCATGAGGCCTCTGATGTAGGAGGTTTAAGTATGTCCCTTACATTTATGAAGTAATTCGGCACTTGTACAGTATACTGTGAATATAATGTACCCAAGAGTGATCCTCTTCCCACACAATATTTAACACAGCCAATTGGGACCTTTTTGTTGTGTACAGTGGGATTTTATCGAGTTCTCATAAAATCAGAAGTTAAGTATGTTTTGGTTATTGTGGATGTTTTTTTTTTCCCTGAGTGGGTTGAAGCTTATAATTGTGCCAATAATAATGTAACCATGGCTGCCAAGAAACTGTTACAAGAAATAATACTCAGATTTGGTGTACTTTGTTGTATTCAATCAGATAGAGGAACTCATTATACAAGCCAGATCATACAAATGTGTAAAATCATTTAAGTGATCTTGCAATACCATTGCCCACACAGATCCAAAGATTCAGAAATTTTTGAGAGAAGGAACCAAACTTTAAAAAAATAGAATTGCAAAATTGTGTGAGGGAGGCATTGCCACTAGCTTTGTTTAGTATTTGCAGTGCAATGAGCACTCCTACAAAATATTCTCCCCCATGCGATTCTTACGGAAAGATACTTGAGAATGCCAGCTATACAACTGCCGACTAATCTGGAGTTACAAGATGTTAATGAATCCATTTTTCTTTACTGCAAGTCTCTCATTTCTATTCTGCAGCATATTGGCAGGTCAGTGAAGCCCAATAGTACCTGATCCCACATCCTGCCATGATATTGCCTCCTGGTGATTTGGTGTTTATTAGTTCCTTCTCCAGAGACCATAACTCTTCAGCCAAGATAAAGACTTTTCCTGGGTCTCCTTATAACAGCTTCTGTCCTTCAACGTGAAGGATCAACTACGTGGATTCATTGTTTGCATGTTAATAAGGCTATCCCTAGTGATGAATACCAGTCAGATGCTAACAATGTCATTTCATTCATCGATGATTAACCAATTTCATCCCATACCAGAAGAAAAAACAATGTGGCTATAAGTGATTCCTAGCAATCCAGAGGCATTATCTACAACAGATGATGATTCTCATCTTAGGAAAAAGCTTCATACGTACTATGGGGTAGTTGTTGTAGGTTATCAAATGCACATAGCAGTATGGAATCAACAGCATATTGTACAAGAGAGACTTATAAAGAGAATATGATGAAAAGTTGATAGATCCCATTTTAGATTATTTTAAAAGAACTAAAACACAAAGTAAAGATAACATACAAACGATAAAGAGGACAGATATATAACAGACCAGCATATATATAAACATAGCATCAGTCTGAGGAAGCATTTGTAAAGAGACAAAAAAAAAAAAGAGTATACTGATTCAGTGCATATACATCTTGCTAAAATTATTTTTCTTCCTCTTTTAAAAGTGTTTTTTGTTGATTTCAACTATGTATTTTTTACCATAAGTAAGAAAAAAGGGACAAATAGTATGAATAAGACATTATGGAAGTTATTAAAAGTTTTTATGAAGAACTTTACCTGAACACTGTAGTAGCTGAAATAGAAATTTGGATCGTATATAGTACCAACTGTATTTGTGAACAATGAGTAGAATTAACAGAATGAGCAATGAATAGAACATACAGAGGACTTAATCTGATACAAAAAGAAGAAATGAAACTAACAGAATGGTGAGTGGGAAGTCAATAAGATCAGATGGTCCATCAACTGTGAGTGTTATAATCAGGATGCAGAGTTTTTTTAACTACACCTATCTCCTCTTCCTCCTGAGGTGCTAGAGCCCTTCATTGCACTCTTATGCTTGCAGCTGATTGTAGTAAGCAATGGAGTTCATGCTATCACCTGACTGTTTCACTGGGGCTGACTTTGCAATCCTTGATTCTACCCAAAAGTTCTTTCCTTTCTGACTTGCATGTTGGCTACTCTTATATGTGATCTTTTGACTGTATCTCTTGTTGAACTATATTGTCCACCAGCAAGCCATCTTCCAGACAGACGCCTCTCATGGTCTCTCTCTCATTATTCCCATTACCCCGTCTTCGCCTCCCCCATCCATTCAAGTCTCACATTATCAACACCAAGTCATGATGTCCTGCTTTATCTAACAGGTTCTTCAACTGCTGTCTGAATATTCACTTTTCCTTGCTGTAACAACTGTGCTGTGAGGCACAGGCTAAGATTATGAATTCTGCCCTATCCTACACAGGAATCTGATTGCCATGTGTCTGTTACTAATGCTGAAGACTCTCCCTCACCACAGTTCCCAAACAATTAGATTCTGGATCTCAAGCAGGGTGGCACTGCCCTTCCATCTTGTCCAGCCTCCTCCTTACCATCATACCCACTTCGAAGCTGCATCCTGTCAGTGAAACTATACTGAGTGTAGCAATCCATAGTTAATGTTTGATAGGTTGATTCGTTTTATGTCCAGCTTTTGCTTATCAGTGATAGCTATCGCAGGTAACCCAAGCTGGGCAACTGGACACTGACCAGCCAGTAGCATACTGACTCAGAGCTGCTGGGCTTTACAGATAATAGGTGAACAATGACCCCATCTATCATTAGCAAGGGTTCCTGGCTTAGGTTGGAGTAGGCTGGGTCCACAACCCACTTATCAACTATATAACTCTTCCCCTGATAGACACCATTTACAGCTGTTGCCACCTACAACTTCATTCTTTGGAAGAGTTAGACGTGGAAACACCCAACATTTTTTTTAGAGAGGTGGGTGGAACCCCACAGAGACACAAGGAGAACATGCAAATTCCACAAAGGCAATGGCTGAAGATCAGGATGGGAGGTGAAAACCTTAGCCATAATGCCAGCTCTATCTCAACTATAGAAGAGACACCCGGCCATGCCAGGTATGGAAATAAAGTATGTAGGGAAAGCTGGTGGTGAAATGCAGAAGTCCAGGAAGTCATCAAAAGAAAGGAGAAATGTAGGAAAAAAGTGGGAGCTAGAAAAGATGATCCAGGCTAAGAAGGAATACTGACTGGCTAACAAAGAGGCTAAAAGAGCAATTGAAATACAAAGATCAAGACATAAGAGGCACTCTACCATTTTCCAGTTTCTGGAACATGACACAACATACTGTACAAAGAAACTCTATTAGGATGCAAGGCAAAAACAGAAAGATAAAGCAGATAGATATTAGACACCCTTCATAAGGGATGCCAGCAACAACTTGTTAGCTCACATGAAGTCAAAGGTAGATGGAAGGAGTACTTCTATCAGCATATAAATGAGGAATACCCTGAAAGAAGCTGTATTGTTCCAGAATAGCTTACAATGAAAGAGGAGGAGGAGCCCACCATAGAAAAAGTAGGAACAGCACTAAGGAAAATGAAGTCATGGAAATCAGCAGATTCAGATGAGGTCATGGCAGGTATTGTCATGATGTTGTGTGTTTTAGGGAAGAAATGGCTCCAGAGGGTACTCAAAGCAATATGGAGAAAAATATGTATCCCAGATGACTAGTAAATAAGCATTCTAGAGCCAGTATACAAGAACAAAGGGGACATTCACAACTATGAGCATCAAACTCCTGTCATACTGAATAAAAGTGCTGGACAGGGTGATGGATAAACGTATAAGCAGAACAGAAGAAGGTACAATGGGAAATGATCAGTTCTGACTCAAATCTGGTGCAGCACAACTGACCCATGTTTGCAATGAAAAAAAAACAGTTGAAAACCTAGAGATGAGGAAAGAGTCCCACTTGACATTCCTAGACTTGGAGGACGCAAATGACAAAGTCCCAAGTAAGCTCATTTGGACAGTCCTACAATGGTTCAAAGCCCCATAAACACTGGTAGAATTAGTGCAGGATATGTACAAGGACCCAATGACACAAGTACCAAGTGTGCTTGGTCTCACAGAGAGGTTCCCAGTGGGAGTGTGTGTGCATCAGGATTCGGTTATGAGCCCACTGCTGTTCATACAGGTGATGGTCTACATTACCAAACAGGTTGGGTGGGGGAGATCAATACAGCTGCTGTATGTGGATAAGTGGCACTGCAGGGATGCTTTGAACAAGAACTTCAGCAAATGATAGAGAATGAAATGCAAACTGGAAGCTACACGGGGTGAAACTGAGTACAGACAAGATGGATGTAATGGCATAAAATGTGGGGAATTAGAGGAAGCTGAAAATTGAGATAGAAGAGAAAACAGAACAGGTTAACAGCTTCAAGTATCTGGTAACGGTGGATAAGGAGAAAGGAAGTCAATGCTAGAATCAGGGTGGCTGCAGCTAAATGGCAGAGAGTGATGAGGTAGTATGTAACATAAGAATGCCAACAAAACTAAAAAGTAAGGTGTACAAAACAGTTGTAAAACCATTACTACTGTATGGTACAGATACTTTGGCAGTGAAGACAGAACAACTGAGAAAGCTAGCAGTGATGAAGCTGAAGTGCTTGAGATAGGTGGTGTGATGCCTATGCACTGGCCCAGCAATCAAGGAGCCTCAATCCTCACCACTAACACCAGGGAGGGGCATCCATAAAGGGAAAGGGTAATAAATACACACACACACAGTAAAGTACAATTTCCCTTAAGAGCACACAGAGATCAGTCAGTCTGGGGTTGGTTTCTCCCTTTCTCTCCAGTTCCCCAATAAGAGTCCCCACTGGCACAGCTATATGGTCCAGATAGTCTAGTGGGCAATCTGAAACCTCCAGCACCTTCTCTGTCCAACCAGTGCTTCGTGTCCCTGCCCGAGTAGCTAACACACACACACACACACACACACACACACACACACACACACTTTGAGAAAAGAGTTATATACAACCACAAAGACATTCCTGGGGAAGGCTGGCACAGGTCCTCCAGATGTGCCCCTTTTACCCATACTATACAGTAGTACCACTTGCCACCAGCCACTAACATTTATCAGCTATTAAAAAGACCCTTAATAAAGGGTGTACAGTTATTACTGTGCAATATTATTACCCAAATGGTAAGTGCAACTGAACAGCCAAGGCTTACTGGAGTGGCTTGGCCCATATCACTATATACATGCAATGTACTCTTAGAGCTTAAATTATCTCTACACAAAACAGCCACAGTTGAAAGGTTTAAAAATATTTAATAATAAATAATAAAAACACAAGACAATACTTCTTACTACACAGTGCTAGTCAAGAGTTCAAATATTACAGGAAAATCCTTAAAATAATACAGTAGAATAGTTCTGACATCAATACAGAAAAAAAGACTAATCTAATCTTGCTATTTCCTAGCTATATCCAAGAGAACCACTAAAGTCTAAGATCCTACTTGCATACAGAACACAGGCAGATATTGGTGAGTTGGATGTTCTCTACACAAATGCTCAATGCTCTGATTCTTTCTGTCCTTAAATTGATAACACAGTACCACTGATTCATTTCAAATTACATAATTTCTTTCTGGTTCCCAGGCTAACAGAAACTCAGAGTGTAATAGCCCTTTTGATCTTGCAGCTGGTCAGGAAGCCACAACAATAAAAGAAATTATACATGTAAATTCTAGCCATTAACTCTGGCCTCAAATCAATAGGTAGAACACCTGACTCAAGACATCTCAGATCCGAGTTTTAGATCAAAGAATTTCACACTGCTTATCAGCTTTGTTACAGCACAGTGCACTGTTGTTACATTTCTGCAGTTCCACATCTAACAGCATTTTCTTCCATTTAAGAGAACAAGCCTATGGCTTATATCAATACTCACAAATTACAGAATTATCTACAAAATTCTATCTGGTTAGGCTGACAGCCTTCACCTATCTTCACAAGTGGCAGGATATTTACTGTGGGACAGATGAAATAAAGACATCAGAGCAGAAGCCCAAGTAGTTCCTACTGCTCAGAATGTCAAAGAGAACATATTATTTTGGTTCAAGCACATGTACAGGAAAGTAGAAGACAATCTAGTGAAGATGATTTGGAAAAGACAGCAAGAAGGCAAGTCCAGTAAAGAGATGGATGGATTATGAGAGGCCTGTGACAGTCACACAACTGATGAAGAAGGTAGAAGAGTGGCACAGAAATAAGACAGATCTCAACATTTGACAACACCCCAATCCCATGTAGGAAACTGTAAAAAGGTATTTGATGATGATTACGATGGGGAAATCATGATAGACTGTTTGCATGGCTTTCTGTCTTTATTCTTTTCTTTTTATATCAGATTAAAAATGAAACAGCATTAGTGCCCTCAACAAACAAGGTAAGGATAGTTTGTTTGTTAAACATGGGCATTAAAATATCAACAAATGTTATGGTCATCAGACCTGACCATGTGCATCTTATTTAATTCAAGAGGACCAGAAAGATTTGAACATAGAAGGCTGATAAATAACTGGCATGCTTTGAAAAATTGTAAGCCAAGGTGTCAGATGTTAGAGTGGGCATTGTGTTATTCGCTATCAAGTTAACTTCCGACAGTGTCTAGGGATCAAAATCAGGAAAACAACTCTCGGCTGAAGGTGCCTCTCACCAAAATAGAAGAAGAATACACAGGAACAGTAGTAGGAGACACCAACACGATTCAGTGTCTAGGGATGACAGAATTTGGGAACAATTTTTTTCTGTGAGTAGATGCATTACATTCTGGTCCATAATTTCATATACTGATTAATGGAGGTACATCAAAGGTAAGGGAAATATGTAGCTTAAGGCATCAAGGTTGCCCCCTCTTCCCAAGTTTCTTTTTACTGTTAATAGCAGAACACAGCATTATCTGCTCCTTGCCTAGTAAAGTGTTAAAACAATTGCTGTCTTCCAGTCCTCTGGTACCTTGCAGTAACCATGAATCTGTTTAACATTTCCATCAGGTGTCTCCCAACACACAAGCTAGATTTCTGTGCACCCTGGAGGGCAGCCCATATGATCATTCTGCTTATTCTTGCTCTCTCTAAGGGCAGCCATTTCTTGTTAATCCTTTCCCCTGTCAGCCCTGGTATTTAATCACTTTTCTCCCTTTTCTGCACTGCCTATCTACCAACATGAATTACTTTCCTTTGTGAAGACTGAAGCAAAGTATTAATTCAGTATCTCTACTTTTTGCCAGTTTTCATAGGTTCACAGTGCTTTCTGTGTTCTCTCCCATTTCTGAAGAGCCTGGTCAATCTCTTTCTCTGCATTCCTTCTTTCTACTATATACCATATAAGTTATTGCTTTCCTTCTTGACCCTTCTGATAACTCCCATTCAAATTCAGGCTCTGCTGCTTTTTTCTCATCTTTTTGAATTTGTACTGTGCCCCTTCTACTTCCAAGCCCCAGTACTTCCCTATCTTGTAGGCCATTGTCTGCCCTATTCACTAGATTCACTTTCCTTTGTAATCACAATGTGATTCTATACTTTTTGCCTTATTCTCAGATGTTTTCCATGGCCTTAAATATGTCATTACTTACTCATTACTACTTCTTGACCACCAAAAACCACCCCCACCAAAATATAATCGATTCTTGTAAAATCCCACAGCATCTTTATCTTTAACTTTCCACTGCACTTGAAAGCACACAGTGGGTTACTAAAGATGCCTTAACCTAGCCATCCATGATGTCCTTTTGCACTAAGAACCATGATAAAAATGCCATTATTTCTGGTACAACAGTGCACCAGACTGCTAAACTCCTCATGGTCCACGACCTGAAACAACCCCCACTTTTCATTCTTTACCCAGTAGCTCTGAATTTCTCAGCCTGGTCAAACCAAATTCAAATTCTTCAGGAGTACTACACTCCGTCACTTACACCATTCCTTTAGTCACCCATTTACTGCCTTAACTTCATCTCTTGTGTTTGGAGGAAGATGCACTAGATTAGTCCATGAGCTCTCCTTCCTTCCCTCTCCCTTCAGTGTCAGGAAACATACCTAGTTTCTAACTCTTGCTACATTTTTGACTCATTCCTAGTTTGGGATTCTTTCTCCACCCTGATTTCATCATTATGCCCATTGTTCATTCTCCCCATCTCTTCCTTTTCTGTCAGTTCTGAAAGTACAGTCGTGCAATTAAACCCACCATAACAGTGGACGGTCAAATGATCACTGCTACAGTAGCCTTAGCTATATGGGATTTAAATTACCAAGGCCATAACAACCAGACAGCTTCCAAATCTTCAGGGTACTTTCAATGTGCCCAAACTGTCGAGTAGCTTCAGCTGAGCTGACTAAAATACAATCTTGTATGCCAAGTCCTTCAGAGCTTTCCTGCCAACAGAGAGAGGGAAAAAACAGTCCAAAAACAAAACGTAGCCCAAGTGAAGCAGCTGGATTGGACCCACTCACCAAAAATGAATAACTCAGTAGTAAAAATCACAAAACCACTCTGATCGAATCAGTACATAAATCCAGGAACAAAATGGATAAATCACTTTCGTCTAAATAATCTAGACTTCATCAGACAACAGTTAAAGCATAGATACCTCCTTTTATACAAACTAAACAGGAAGTGACATAATTTAGAGTGGATTAGGGCAGATAAATGACTTTACATTAAATATTTATGAGATGAATAAATTAAAATGAAATCCTAAACAAAGCAACAGATTGCAAGATACAAAACCCCACAGCAGTATAAATACAAGTTAAATGCATTAAATAAAACATGAAATTGCAAATTTATGAAAAGACTGATGGCATGTAATAAATAAAATAAAAACATTTAAAACCATGTAAAATAACAATATGTCTGTGTGTGTACCATGGTATACTAAACAGTAATTATTTGGGAGGTCATATTACCTCTCCAATGCCTTTAATTTCAGTAAGGAGCTGATTGAAATATTTTCATTTAATCCTGGCTAGCTCCCTGCATTCAGGTGTAGCTGCCAATATAATTCTCTTTTTTCCAACAATAGTGACCATTCTCCTCCTCTAACATCAGTGTTGATACCGTCTATAATGAAAATTAAACATTTGTGAGTGTTGTTCTCCATTATATGCTTACTTAGTGCATTAGTGTCTTTAGTATTTTTAATACATAAATGTTCACGGATGTGGATGTTCAGCTTCCGGTCAGTCTTGCCAACATAGAAACACGAACAGACACATAGCACAACATACTACTTTCTCAAAACATCAGTTATATTTCTACCTGATGTTCATTTCCACATTGTTGACACAAAATATATTACCTTCTTTTATAAATTTACAGTAATTGCATCTACCACATTTATTCATGGAACCAGGTTTTTGGTGAAAGAGCAGGCTCCTAGTTTCAAAAATGTTCTTTAAATTCTTTCCTTTTTTATACACAATAGTAGGTTGTGAGCCTATCACAGATCTAATATTCTTTTCATGTTTAAGAATGGACCAGTTTTTTAATAAAATATCCTTTAAAATGAAACTCTCATCAGTAAAAACAGTAATAAGTGAGGTTTTAAAATCTCTACTTTCTTCCACTATGCTAGTGTCATGAATGTTGCATGAAGGAGGGGTAATGGATATTTTATCATTAGAAAGTAAGGGGTGTAAAATCATCTCTCCCTTTTGTTGACAACCGCAATCATAATGTTAATAGTAAATTTGTGAGGGTAACCTCTTCTTAGAAACATTTCTTTCAGCGTGTCGCATTCATTCAGAAATTCATCCATTAAAGACACCATACGTGCAACATGCACGAATTGGCCTTTAACAATAGTTTTCTTTTGTTTCATAGGGTGGGTGTTAGAATAATGTAGTAGAGAGTTTGAATAAGTATTTGTTCTAAAAAATCTTTGAAATGAATTTCTTATCATGATAGTCCTCGAGTAAAAGGATGTCAAGGAAAGAAATCATATTAAAAATCACTGGTGTGTGTAAACTAAGAAATCAGTGGTAGTTCCAATATATGCAATAAAATCATTAACAAGTTTGTTAGGTTCATCCCATAAAATAAACATGTCATCCAAAAACCTGGTATAAAACTTAATATATTCAAAATACTTTGAGGGGAACAAGATTTATTTCTCCCATTGTTTTACCACAATGTTAGCATATAGTGCACCACATGCTGACCCCACGGCCACTCCCTCTTGCCGTAAATATATTTCCTTATTAAAAACTAAAAAAATTATTTTTGAGAACCATTTCCATCAAATGTACATAAACCAGAACATCAAAGTGTGCTATACCTTTCTCATAAAGGTATTCTGTAAACCAGTCTAGCCCTGTATCGTGGAGTATTACAGAGTATATATCCTTGATGTCAATGGTTATAAACATACAGGTATCTTTAAAAGGTATTTTATCAATTGCTTCTAAAAAACTCTAAGAGTCCTTACAAATGTGTGTTTCATTGAGTACATGTTGTTTTAACTTGTTGTCCAAATATTTTGCCAAGAGGTGAGTGATAAAACCTTCAGAATCAACTATGGGGTGCATAGGTGGTTGTGTGAGATCCTTGTGTAATTTTGGTAGTCCAAACATTAGATAGTCTGGGATAGCGAACTGATAGGTAATTAAGCATATCAATAGTAACTGATCCTTCAATGAAAAGATCTTGTAGTTCATTTTTTTATTTTTTATATGACACATCTAACTCATTTAGAGAAGCTTTTGAGTACGCATTTCCTTCTAAAATAAATAACTTCTTATTATAATCATTAGAACTACCCCCCCGTCAGGTTTCATAATTCTAGTTGCAGGCACAAAAACCTTTATTTTATGAATTAACCTTTTTTCATTTATGTTAGAGCTCCTATTTGAGAACTTGGAACTACATATATGTCAAGTTCACAAATGTTCTCGAATAATTGAACCACAGGGTGGAGTGGAGGGCTGTAAGTGCTAGATATAGCCAAAGGACTGATGAAAGAAGCAGAAAGGGAATTATTAAAAAGAATTTTCAAATTTCGTTTACGTGTGTAAATTCTTAGATCCATTAAGGTACCCTTTGGCAAACAGATTGCAATGTTCTGGCCTAATTTCATTACTGGAAAAATAAGATACATTAAAATCATCCAAAGTGTTAGTCACAATATGACAGGGTGGCAGTGGATGATCCAAAATTTGTTCTGGTAAATCCAACATGTTGGAAGTATCGGTGTATATACAATTAACTCCTGTTGTTCCAGTTCTGGAACCTCCTCCCACCCCTGTTCATCATCCCTCCTCTGTTCCATTGGTTGTGGGTATTCACAGGAAACATCTCCCAGTTGTTGTTCATAGGTGAGCCCTTGTTCCTCAGACGCTCTGAGCATCTTGGAGGTGGAAATTCCTGTGGGTCTAAAAAAACCTGCCCAGAACTACTCAGTGTTGTATCATTACTATTGTTTTCATTAGTATTGTTGACAGAATAATAGTTGTTAAATTTGTTACCCCATTCTTGTGATGGCAGAGGTCTGAGGTATGCCATACCTTTGCCATAATCACTTCTGTCTCTAGTCAGTTTTTTTTCACCTTTCTAGCTTTTATGAAACCCAATACTCTTGAATATTCTCAAATGCTCAAATTTAAACTTGTCATAATGTAAATGCCCACAAATACTTTTAACAAATCAGAAACAGAAGAAATCAATTCATTAATTAACAAATCATTATGTTTGACTATTAATTGCATGTATTCTATCATTATTATTATAGCCGGTAGTCTACTTAACACCGAAAGTGTGATAAGAGACCTTGGGACACAAATGAACAGTAGTAGTCGCTTCTTTGATAATCACATCGCCACAGTAGTCAGGAAATCCTTCTACGTGGCAGACCTCATCACAAAAGGTTTCTCATACAGGAAAAAAAGAGGTAATTGTTCCCCTCTATTCATCACTCATTAGACCCATTATAAAGTACAATGCCCCTTTTGGTATGTACCTCACAAGACATCTACAACAACTGGAAAGGCCGCAGAAATACCTCACAAAGAGGATTACCAGGCTCAAACAGATGTCCTACACAGACCGTCTCAAAAAACTCCAGCTTTACTCCATCGCATATCGCCTACTCAGAGGCGATCTCTGCCGAACATACAAAGCTCTGGCAAACCCAGAGCTGTTGGACATGCTCCACTTAAAGAAATCCCAATCCCTCCGAGCTACACGCTCTAGGGACCTAAACCTTGTCACGACAATAAACAGAACATGTTGGAGGGATAGATTCCTGTCCGAGAGACTTCCCATACTCTGGAACAAACTACCCATCAATATCAAACAAAGCTTCTCATTAGCACTTTTCAAGAAAAATATTGATGATTGGATGAGAGATAGGAAATTCACCCTGGGGATCACTTCTGTGGCTCTGCTTGACAGAGGCACAGGAAAATAATTTTCTTGGGTGGTGAAAGCCAGGGTACCATTTGGCTAGGCTTGTATAGGCCCTAGGGCCAATAGCCTAGTATCTACCTATGAACCTATAAGTTGCAAATGCTTAATTTTAGATAATTTATAATCAAAAACTTCAAACAAAGTTGGTAAATCACTGTTACCATCAGTTGTTGAAAGTCCTTCAGTCTCACAAAGGGAAATACTCTCTGTAAGCCAGTTCTGTAAGGCAGGCATGGTTCCTGCCCTCAAAGCAGTCTCTCCTGTGTGTTGCACTTGTTGTGTACATTGTCCACAAGGTATGGATGAAGAAAGACTGCCAAATCCATTGAAACTAGAAGGAAAACCATTAGATGCACACCACTGTTCATTATTTTCCAAGTTACATTCACACAAAGCAGACTGCAAGCTGGTAGAAGCTGTTTCAGTTCCACTACAAGCAGGAAAATGCAGTCTGGCATCAGAGGGGGGTTGTCAAGTAGAGCATTCACTTTATATGAAAGAGAATGTACTACAGAACTTAAAGTAAGCAGTTTGCTTCAAAGCCTCAATGTCCAAGTTCTGTGAACTGAGTGGGGCCGATGAATCCCCACTATCTTCACTGGCCATGACAAATTAATAGTAAAGTCAAACAGAAGCACAAACCAGTCCAAAAAACAAAAGTAGCCCAAGTGAAGCAGCTGGACTGGACCCAGTCACCAAAAATGGATGACTCAGTAGTAAAAAATCTGAAAACCACTTTAATCGAATCAGTACATAAAATCAGGAACAAAATGGATAAGCGCTTTTGTCTAGATAGCCTAGACTTCATCAGACAACAGTTAAGGCATAGATACTTCCTTTTATACAAACCAAACAGGAAGCGACATAATTCAAAGTTGATTAGGGCAGATAAATGACTTCACATTAAATATTTATGAGATGAATAAATTAAAATGAAATCGTAAATAAAGCAACATGAAAAGGATATTAGATCTGTTATAGGCTCACAACCTACTTTTGTGTATAAAAAAGGAAAGAATTTAAAGAACATTTTTGAAACAAGGACCCTGCTCTTTCACCATAAACCTGGTTCCCTGAATAAGTGTGGTAGATGCAACTACTGCACATTTGTAAAAGAAGTTAATATATCTTGTGTCAACAATGTGGAAATTAAGATCAGCGAGAAATACAACTGTTGTTTGGAGAAAGTAATATATTGCACTATGTGCACTGTCTGTTCTTGTTTCTATGTTGGCAAGACTGACTATGAACCTTTATATGATATTAAAAATACTAAAGACACTAATGCACTAAGTAAGCATATAATGGATAACAACAATCACACATTTTTATTTTTCATTATAGACAGTGTCAACACTGATGTTAGAGGAGGAGCATGGTCACTATTGTTGGAAAAAAGAGAATTATATTGGCAGCTACACCTGAATGCAGGGAGCTAGCCAGGATTAAATGAAAATATTTCAATCAGCTCCTTACTGAAATTAAAGGCATTGGAGAGGTAATATGACCTCCCAAATAATTACTGTTTAGTATACCATGGTACACACACAGACATATTGTTATTTTACATGGTTTTAAATGTTTTTTATTCCATTTATTACATACCATCTGTCTTTTCATAAATTTGTAATTTCAGTTTTTATTTAATGCATCCAACTTGTATTTATACTGCTGTGGGGGATTTGTGTCTTGCAGTCTGTTGCTTTATTTAGGATTTCATTTTAATTTATTCATCTCATGGATATTTAATGTAACGTCATTTATCTGCCCTAATTAACTTTCAAATTATGTCAATTCCTGTTTGGTTTGTATAAAAGGAAGTATCTATGCTTTAACTGTTGTCTGATGAAGTCTAGATTATCTAGATGAAAGCGCTTATTCATTTTGTTCCTGGATTTATGTACTGATTTGATTAAAGTGGTTTTGAGAGTTTTACTACTGAGTCATCCATTTTTAGTGAGTGGGTCCAATCCAGCTGCTTCACTTGAGCTACTTTTGTTTTTTTTTTAACAGAGAGAGGGCAGTGAAGATAGGTGAAGGCCGCCAGCCTAGCCAGATAGAATTTTGTAGATAATTCTGTCATTTGTAAATATTAATATAAGCCACAGGCTTGTTATCTTAAATGGGAAAAATTATGTTAAATGTGGAACTGCAAAAATGTAACAACAGTGCACTCTGCTGTAGAAAGCTGATAAGTCAAGCCTTTCATGACTGTCAATGAACTCAGGGCTTGGAGCCAATATGTTTGGTTGAACAAATTCTGTCTATTGTTTTAAGGCCAGAGTTAATGGCTAGAATTTGCATGTATCATTTCTTTTATTGCTCTGGTTCCTGACCAGCTGCAAGATCAAAGGGGCTATTAACCTGAGATTCTGTTAGCTTGGGCACCAGAAAGAAATGGTGTAATCTGAAATTAATCAGTGGTACTGTGTTATCAATTTAAGGACAGAAAGAATGACAGCATTTAGAGCATTTTTCTTGAGAACATCCAACTCACCACTCTGCCTGTGTCTATATGTAAGTAGGATTTTAGAACTGTGTTTTCTATTAGATATAGCTAGGAAATAGGAAGATTATGCTGGTTTGTTTTTCTGTGATGTCAAAACTTTTTTACTGTATTATTTTAAGTATTTCTCTGTGATCTCTGAACTCTTGACTAGCACTGTGTAGTCAGAATTATTGTATTGTGTTTTTGTTTAATTTATTATTAAATATTTTTAAACCTTTCAACTGTGCCTGTTTTGTGTAGAGATAATTTACGCTCTAAGAGTACATTGCATGTATATAGGGATACTGTACCAAGTCACTCCAATAAGTCTTGACTGTTTGGCTGCACTTACCATTCGGATAAAAATATTTTTCAGTATAAGTGGACACCCTTTCATAAGGGCCTTTGAGTAGCTGATAAATATTAGCTGGGTGGTGGCAGTGATTTCTACCATATAGCCTGGGTAAAAGGAGCACAGCTGGAGAGCCTGTACCAGCCTTCCCCAGGAGTGTTTGTGTGGTTGTATAAACTCTTATCTCAAAGTGTGCGTGTGGCAGCTACTTGGGCAGGGACACGAAGCACTGGTTGAACAGAGAGGGTGATGGAGGTTTTAGCTTGCCCACAAGGCTGAGATCTGGACCCTATAGCTGTGGCAGTAGGGAGTCTTATTACTGGAGACCTGGAGAGAAAGGAGAAACCAGCTCCACACTGACTGTGATCTCTGTTTGCTCTTAAGGAAAATTATACTTTACTGTGTGTGTATTTATTATCTTTTCCCTACATGGACACCCCTCACTGGTGTTAGTGGTGAGGACTGAGGCTCCTTGATTGCTGGGCCAGTGGTCACAGAGCCCTTAAAGGACAATGCTGGGAACAACAAAAAATAAATGCCTGCACTCTGGCATAAAAAAAACACACCAAAAAACAGGTGGATGGAAGAAAAGAGCTGTTACTGCAGCAGTGATTATTCAAACATCAACTGTTATGGAAAGTTTACTTATACAACTGTACTATGTTCATCATACTGATTACTGTTGCAGTAGCCTTAGTTAAATGGGTAAATTACCCTAGCTTAATAGTTTCATAAGTGACAGCATACCTCTCATCTGAACTAATTTTTGCAGAATATCCAGATCAGACTTTTAGCTCATATATTTGATCTGTCCCTCATAAAATCTGTGTTTTTTCTAATAAATCACTGAGGAATGAAGTCACTAAATAATGGCAGTCATTTGAGTTTTGACCGGATATCCTTCAGAAAATGCAAATTAATGCACAATGTTATTCTACCAACTTTCTAAATTTGCAAGAGCAATATTTAAAATTTGACCTCAGTTTTGGGACTTTGTGCTCCCATTATTTTTGGTTTTGTCCATATATATTGTGTAAAGTGGTTGAATAGTATATATATACATATATATATATATATATATATATATACATTTGGGAGGTGGAATGAAAAGAGTCCAGGAGCCCCTGGAGAATGGTCCTAGCAAAGCCTGACTTCAACCTAGAAAAGGAATTAAGCTTAAGTGTTTTCCAAAAGTACGTACAGAGAACTAAGCAGTAGCTTCTAGAACATTTTAAAATCCAACCCTTTTGAAAAGTCATAGATGAAGCCAAGGCCATGGTAGAATGGGCCTTGATCCTGCCTGAAATCATTTTATGATGAGTATAACAAATGGTAATAGCCTTAGACAACCATTTGGAAATAGTTGATTTTAACAAAGGTTGTCCATTCTTCTTGCTTTCACATGAAGTGAACACTTGATCTGAAGATTTTGAAAGATTTAGTTCTGTCAAGATAGTACCAGAGCTGTCTGTAGACATCCAAGTTACGGACTATCCTTTCTCTATCATTTTCAGATTCAAGAAAGAAAATGGGGAGATGGATAGTTTGGCTTCAAGTAAACCGATACTACTTTAGGCATAAAAGAAGGATTAGTTCTTAAAGAAATCCTCTCCCTGTGAAAAATGAGATAGGGTTGACTCATCATAAGAGCTTGCAACTCAGTCTTCTTGCAGAGCAATCAGTAAAACCATTTTCCATGTTAAGAACCTCAATGTCAGCTAGGTTACCTGGTTTATATAGAGCAAGTGTTAACTTCTACAACACAAAATTAAGATCCCAAGGCAGGACCACTGGTTTATTTGGAGGCCTCTTGTGCAAAATACCTTTCAAAAACATTTGGACACAAGACTGCATTGAAAGAGGAGGATACATGGGCAGACATCATAAATTAACTCTGATACAGGAATAAGAAAGGTGAAAGGATAGTAACTAATGAAAAATGCAAAAAACAAAAAAAAAAACAAAAAGGAGAAAAGAGAGAAAGACAACTAGACTTGAATGGGTACTGGTTATGTTGTTGGTACCAACTAAACACTTTTTCCATTTGCTAATATACGATTTTCTAGTAGTAGGCTGTCTTGCCTCCATTATTACCTACTGCACATCCTCTAAACAGGTGCCTAAAATTAATTAAGACCATGTCATCCAGGCAGTCAATTGCAGCCGACTGTTGTTGGGGTGTATGAAACACCCCTATTATTGAGCAAGTAGATCCAGTCTGTAAGGAAGCTTGAGGTAATTGTCACTGACCATTTCCAAAAGAAGGAAGAACCATGGTTGCCTGGGTTAGAAGGGAGTCACCATAATGACCTTGGGGGATTCTCTCTGAATCTTCGTAAGTACCCTGGCCATTAGTGGAAAGGTGGAAAACCATATAGCAGCATTCCTATTCAAGGAAAAAGATATCTGTCTACCAGGTTTTCTTGCAATAAGTCCTGGAATAGAATCCTGCCAGTTGTTTGTTCAGAGAGGAGGCAAAGAGGTCTACTTGAACAACACCTTACACATGACTCATTTTGGAAGACAACCTGATCTATTTTCCATTCTTGAGGGTTTACCCTCAACCTGCTCAGCTTGTCTGCCATAAAATTATGCTTTGATGGAATGTACAGTGAGACTGTGCTGTGAAGCTATATCCTAAGCTAGCATGGCTAGACTGCAAAGGGGGGTATGACCTGGTTCTCCACCCCCCATGTGTTGCTATACAGACAATAGCACAGTCATGTGGTAACAACATGAAGAGGTCCCAGGGACCAAAGATGATTCAGACAGTTGAATGCCTTGGTCGGGGAAAGCATCCTTTAACATTTCTGTGTTTAAATATGTCCTCAGTGTGCAACACATCCAGCATTTTTATCCCTTCTGAAACTGCTCCCCAAACAAAGTCAGAGGTGTCTGTGTTGACTTACTGTTTTGGAACAGGGAGGGAGAAGGGAAGACATGGATTTAAGGATATCTGTTGTGTCTGATAAATTATTTCTCTTCTGACAAACCCCAGCACTGGGATTTATACAGAGAAAGGGTGTTGATGCTGGGATAAAGATTTCAGATACCACTGTATCTTTCTCATGTGGAGTCTTGCCAGGGGGTATCATAAGAATCATACAAGTCATGAAACCCAGAATTCTGCAGTATTCCCTCCCAGTGACCAAAATTTGAGTGGAAAACCTTACAAACAGAAATAGCTCTAGATCTAGATCTATTTTTTTCCCTACGGAAAATAAGCTCTTTGTACTGAGGTGTCTAGTTGACATCCAGGAACACAATTCTGTATGTCAGAATAAAGAAAGACTTCTTAATGTTCTCTTGTAATCCCAGCTTGCTTAAGAGATCTCTCACCCAAGAGAGCGATTCCTAACACTTTGAAAAATACTTTGCAAAGATAAGCAAGTCATCTAAATATGTGATACCCTGTAGCTTGTAATGAGCAATAAAGTACAGTTGTGCACACTTATCATTAATGTAGATGTTCGAGTGTATTCACTGTTGCAGTAATTACATTTGGGTAATCTGCTATAAAGTTGTTATCATGGAAAACAGCTCTGCTCCTAGCAATTACTTCAGCAAGAAGAGTCTCAGAGCTACAAGCCCTCATGGCTGCGGAGTCTTTCATCATATTTTACCCAGACAGGGTATCTCTGAGGACCAATCCTTCATTTATGCCTAAGGTGGTTTCCGGTGTGGCTCTTAACCAAACTATTCATCTGCCAACCTTTTATCCAAATCCGCAGAACAAGGGGGAGAGAATTCTGCATTCCTTGGACGCACACAGACAGCTAAGATTCTACTTGAGCAGGACTAAAGCTCTAAGAAAACCTGAGCAATTACTAGTGACATATGCTGCAGGATCAGAAGGAAAGGCTATTTCAAAGCAGACTATTTCAAAGTGGATAAGCCACTACATTCGTTTCTGCTACCTACACCATGGCATCAGCAGCCTTTCTCAGAGGAGTACCAACCAAAGACATTCTAGAGGCTGCTACTTGGAGTTTTGTTCACACCTTTACAAAGCATTATCATTTGCCTCTCTACTCTAAGTCCAGGGCAGGCTTTGCCACTGCAGTTCTGCAGGGCCTTATAGCCGCACCTAATGCTGTTTAGCTCCAGCCTCCCATCCATAGCTTTGGGATTCTACCCAAATGTAATGACTGCAACAGTGAAACACGAAGAACATAGTACAGTTGTGTACACTTACCATAAATGTAGATGTTCGAGTGTATTCACGCCATCCCCCTTTCATTCTGGAGTTTAACTTTCCTTCTCTATCTTCTGCAACCTATGTGGTGTATTTGCTTGTAGATGAAGGTAAAGTTTGTATTGATGCATGTATATATAGTATATATATATATATATATATATATATATATATATATATATATACACATTTTTTTGTTTTTGCTGCCTTTTTGGGGGCACCTGACATCTGGGGCAAGAAAAAGTAAATAAAATGGCATTGGCTGCTTGTTTTATACCCCTGATGACCTGACGTCATGGAAAAGGAGACAGCAACTGACGCAGGATCCAAGACTTTGGAATTCAAGCCGACTGAAGGCAACCTGCCAACAGATTAGCCAAATGTAATGACTGCAACAGTGAAACACGAAGAACATCTGGAACTAGACACTTTGTGAACACTCTTAGTGCAGTAGATAGTGCAAATGTTAAGGCAGAGAACTGATAATGTGATCCAGATCGACAAAACCGTAAGAAACATCTGAAGTATGGATGAAAAAAGAAGTCTAGTGTAAACCAGGAAACTTGAAAAAGGAAGATGATGTTACAGGTTTTGAAGTGACATCATACTGAATTTGGGCACCATCTCAAATATGGTTAAGAAATAAAGATCCAGAAGTGGTCTCTGAGCATTTTCTTTCTTAGTATTTATTTATTTATTGACATTTGTTGACCAGGAAAGTCCGCTGGGCCTTAGCCCCATTTTCAGTGGAGGCCCGGGGAGAAAAGCTCCAAGTTACATGAAAATCATTACATAAATTGTAAGGAAACAAAATTATAATTATAAAGCAAGTGAAATAATACAGAAAACTATCTAAACAGCAAATATGTTGTAAAAAGGCACAGCACAGTAACTAAGAACATCCTTGAATAAAAATCCTTCCCTAACTGGGAAGGAGGAACTGGTTCGATCACTCCTTTGGATAGCATATGATGAAGAAACAATGGAAACAAAACAGTCTGATCTGGAGAATGAGGAATTGCATCCCACTGCCATCTGTAACCTTCTTGAATGATCTTCAGAACACATTCATTTCTTCCAGAAAATATGCTGCCAAGGAGAAAAAGGATATTCAGATTTTCTGGAGGAAAAAAGGGCCAAGGTGGGAGAGGGTCACAAGGTCTCTGGAATAGTCAGTCAGACTTGGACTGTTCTTGGTCTTGGGAGGTTTGAGGCTTCTTTTTGGAACCCCCTTGCCATTTCTTCTTAAATGTCTCTCTATCTGTATTTTTTGAGACTGTTTATTCTTTTTTTCCCAAAACTGGATGAGGAGTTAGAAAATACCACAGAAAATTTGGAAAATGAGGACTGAAAAATTGATTCCCTAGGTCAGCTTACCAATTTCATCACACTTTTTTATTTGCAGCAGTAGGACTAAGAACTAAATCTCTATCCAAAGGGGAATTTAAAATCTCATTTTTAACATCTAGGAGTTCTGAAAATGCAGCCATGCAAAAACCACCTCAAACAATACTAGCAGTCATAGCCCTGGAAGGAGCATCAACAGTGTCATGCACACACTGTAAACAATGAGTAGTAACCTGTGCAACAGAAGAAACTAAATTAATTAAAGCAAGAAGAAACTGCAAACAAAACATTCCTCATACTTTTACAATTAGAACAAGCTTTAACATACGAGCCTGAAAATTCAAAATTGGGAAGATCAAAGTTGCGGAAGTATATACTTTTTCCCTTACATATCAATAATTTTCCCATCCTTTTCAGAAAGAATAGGATTCTAAGCAACTAAGTATTTAGCAGCAGTGGCATCAACTAAAGCTATAACTGCTTGGTCAGGTTTGGGAATAGTATATACAAACGTAAAAGACTGAGGAATTTTATACATCCTATTTGCCTTTTTAGGGACAGCTGGCTATCAGGAGGACTGCAGGCAGAAACACACACATATCCTCTAAAGCAGACATAGGAGAAATGGGTGTAGGTTCCGGAAATTCCTTCTACACAACTTAGAGTATTTTCGAGGGACTGAGAACCTCAGTGATCTCCCACTGAAAGCAATGGCACATTCTAGCAAAAGTCTCAGAGAAAGAGAAACCTCAACAAGAAGAATCAGAAACTGAGGTCTCCTCCGAGTCTGAATCAGAAATCTGAGGAAAAAATCATGTAGTTTGTTCTTTGGTCAAGTTGAAAATGGTGTCTCTTTCTTGGGGAAGACAAGCAGCAATTTTTGGTAAAACTACAAGTCATTTTTTTCACAGAAAAACATAGCACAAAAGTACTTTAACCCATTGCCTCCCACTAAAAAAGTAAAATAAACAATTTCTTCACAGAACAATGGTTTTCAGTTACTTCAGACAATTTTTAGACTGACAGGGAAAACAATAATGCTGTTTAAGAGTACAATACAGTCTCATG
This sequence comes from Protopterus annectens, assembly GCF_019279795.1. Classification (NCBI taxonomy): domain Eukaryota; kingdom Metazoa; phylum Chordata; order Ceratodontiformes; family Protopteridae; genus Protopterus; species Protopterus annectens. Next base: position 277,977,089 of record NC_056738.1, on the reverse strand, counting down.
ACAGTCTATTAAAGCAAAACAAACTTCTAGCTTTAAAATATCTTTCCTGAACAGAAAAGTGATAGAACACAAACAATATTTAGAAAATGGAAGATTTTTCCCCAAAGGGAAGTTATCTGCCCAGCAAATGAACAGCATCAAGCCAACCGAAGTACAAAAACCTTAGAGAAGCATACTCTTCCAAGCAGTAATGATCTGGAGTGTTTGGCACCCAATCTTGTTTTAGTCATCTCACCTTGAACTCACTGACAGTTTGGGCATGTGGAAAGTACCCTGAGGCTTTGTAAGATGGCTTGCTGTTATATCCTTGGCAGGATATAACCTATATAGCCAAGGCTACTGCAACAGTGATCAATATAACAAGCATGAGCCTTTATCCATGCTTCTCCATGTCCCACCCCACTGTCAAACATCCATATTTCTGTAATGGCAGTAATGTCCACCCTCCAGTCCTGTGTCACTACTTGCAGTTCCCCTTTTTCCTACCTAGATTCCTTGTATTACACAGTTAAGATCATCCTGCCACATTCTGCATCATGCTTGTAAATTTCTCTATGTTCTACAGCTCTTTCTACTATCTATATACTTTCTAACCATACCCCTTGTGCTTCCATCATCCACCCTCTTAGTTCTGTTTTAGTTTTTCAAGATTTACCATCCCAGCACTACATTAAACACCACTATCCCTTCTGTGCTAAGATGGATCCTGTCCCTTATACACAGTAGGTCTCTGCCAGAACCTCTCCCCATCCTCCAACCAGTCCTAAGTCTTTTTTTTCCTTGTACGTTGCCACAGCCAGTCATTATATTCCCTAATCTTCTTTTTCCACAGTCAGCTACCTTCTCCTTGATATAATACTTCTGGAAATAATATCACCATCCCTCTTCTCTCTCAGCATCTCTTGGCTACCTTACCTATATTCTCTGACAGACTACTGATGTCTATGTGCATCAAAACTTGCATCCACCCTTCCCCTCAAGATAATCACTTTCTTCCCCTCTTGCCACATTTTAATCAGTCTAAACCCTGAATCAAGTTTCAATGAATTCTGTATAATTCAGCAAATGGCTGTCACAATTTTTTTAAAGCTAGATAAGTCAGAGAGAGAAAGAAAGATTACTATATCTCATTACTTATTCTCACAAATACTAGTGCTAAACCATAAGTATACTGGGGCCTGTTTAATGACTTCTGAATACCTTGCCTGTACATAACTGCAGCAACATCTATGCTGCTCTAACATAGAGTGTATGGGTGATACCATCAGCAAAAACTGGTTGACTAAATTACTGACAATGATAACCTGAAGGACAGCATTTCATACAAAAATGTCCATTACCTGTATTACTTGACTTAAAGCAATGGCAGATAACACAACTTTCAATTTCCCCTTTTCCTGTGTCAGATTAGAGTATCTGCATTTTTCTCTTGGCTGCTGTGTGCCCCTGGTTTCTACTGAATCTATTTGCTCTCTTTCTCTCTATCCCAAAGTTCCAAGCTCCTCAACCTTGCATACCCTGAACTCGGAAGCTAAACACACTGCTTGAAGTAAAGGAACCCAGTAATAATCTCCTACTGCCTCATCTACCTCCTGTTATCTCTGTACCTTTCCAATAAAGGAAGTCAGAAAGTATGTAGTTTTTCCTACAAACCTGGCTACTATGTATTTACTATAACTACTACTTTCTAGCAGACTAAGGCACACTTCCAAACCTAGGCTAGCCAGCAGCCATATCCCCCTCTCTGCCCTCTGTCCCCTCTCTCTCTGTACACTTTCTAGCATATTGCCTGCAATACCGTGTCTCCCCTATCCCAGTTAAGGTATTCCTCCTAGTACAGTGTTTTTAGTACCAGACTCTCAGGATTCTCAAGTATATCATTTTCTTACCACCTCCATAAGGCAATTTGCCACTGCCCAGACCTTTCTCCTCTTATTTCTACTATCATTTCCCATAGTAAACTGATTTTATCTCTTACTGATCCATTATAGCATTTCTCCTGCATAATTTTGTCTCTTAATGCCTCCACGATAGCATCTCCTGACGCTATCCAGACTGGTAAACAAATCTTTCCCTCTAGAATTAAGCATTTTTCACTGACTGATTGTTTTTTTCTATATGCCAAACACTTTTCTTGTTTCTACCCGCTCCATTCGCCCTGTGGGCTCACTCTGCTTCCCTACCCTACCCCCCAAATCTCACCCACCCCCAGTACACCTGACTTTATACTTCCTGAGCCACACCCCCAAACATAATCCACCAATTACATCTCCTCAAAACTCTATATCAGTTAACAAACTTTTGGCTCCATTTGGCTCCACCCCCAGAGCACCTGACCTATACTTCCTTAGTCATACCCTCAACCCTAATCTACCAATTACATCACTTTACAACTCTTTATCAATTAACAAACTTTGGCTCCTTTTTCAGTTAGCCTTACCTCTCCACACCCACCTTGTCCCTCAATCCCTCCACAAATCACTTCTCTTTAGTTTCCTCTTCCATTTTCCCTAGTCTCCTCCACCCTTCACCTCCCACTATGTATAACTATTGTAGGCCTCTTCACCTAAACATTCTTTTCCTATCCATTGGTCTCACCTCATTACTTATATCTCATTGCCTAACTTCCTATGAATCCCCAGCTTTTGCTACATTTCTTCACCTCCCAAGACAAACAAACCCTCTCTCTCCTATCACCTCCCTAACACACTGTAACATAACTTCCTCTTCATCCTTCATTCTACCACACTTCCATAGACTAACCCATATTAAGTATCTCCAAATGAAAAAAGGACACCTTTCTCTCTGTAAAACGTTCAAACTAAAATGCAACCCTCAGAACTTCTTACTACTACACGGTGATATCCACCCAAACCCTGGTCCTAACACCACCACTCCAAATACTCTTTCAGCGCCTACTACCACTCCCCTCAATGTCCCAAAAAAATCTAAACTCTGTACTTATAGGTCAACTCAATATAAGAAGTGTTAATAACAAAATAACCCAGCTACATGCCATATTAGACATCTATTCCTTTGACATCTTATGCCTTACTGAAACATGGCTCAAACCCACAACTAAAGACAATGACATTCTCCCACCTGGCTACAACATTCTCAGATTAGACTGGCTAAATAAAAAGGGAGGTGGAGTAGCAATACTGTTTAAATCTGAACTGAAGGTCACATCATTAGACTTATATCCCCCACGACCTAACAATGCAGAATTTTTAACATCAAAGCTCCAAATTAATGCTAATAAATCAATATACATTATCTGCTCTTACATCCCCCCGGGAACAATATCAGTACTTTAGAAAATACACTAAGCTGGCTGTCCATGTCCCTACCACAATAAACCATACTCCTTGGTGACTTTAATAATGATTGGAATAGCTTTACCTCTGCCACTCCAACTACACATATAAACCTCTTTGGCTTCCACCAAACCATTTCCTTCCCTACCAGATCCCACAAGTCTAGCAAAAAACAAACTATATTAGATTGGATACTAGTGAATAGTGACCCCCATACTTATCAAACAGGTATACTCCCAGACAATATTAGTGACCATTCTCTTACCTACATCTCTAGACAAAAGACTCTCATTCATAATCCAATAGCTTTTAAAACTACCAGAAACAAAAAATATTTCAACCCAAGTAATTTTCAAGCTGAATTCAAAGCATGCAATTGGTCTCCACTAAAATACACACCTCTTGACGAAGCCGTTTCATACTTTAACAAAACATTTTTACAGATCCTTGAGCACCATGCTCACACATGTACTGTTGGAACAAAAAATAAACCAGCCCGCTGGCTGTCTAAGGATACAAGGCTAAACATACGATTAAGAAACAAACTCTGGTCCAAATGGAGAAAAACTAAAGACCCAACTGATCACCTAAAGTTTAAACAAATTCGTAACACCACTAAAAAAAATCCATAATCCTGGACAAAAAAAAAAAAACTACTACCTCAAAATTCAACAAAACCAACAAAACAATCCTCAAAAGTTCTGGTCAGGTATCAACAAATTGCTCCACCCAGGACAATCTAAAACACCTACCCCCTCTAACCTAAGCCAAACCCCTCCCGATCAAATTGCCGACACCTTTAATAAATTTTTCTCTGAAACAGTTCAGCCTCTAGCTACTACCTTACCTACTATTAACACCACAAAATTTCTCACATCAAACTTACCCCAGTCTTTTAACCTTCAACCTATTCAAACATCTTTAATACACTCCTTGCTTCTTAAACGTAAACCATGTACTCCATCAGCAGACCTTCCCCCACCTGAATTCCTGCAAATTGCAGCTGGTGTACTTGCCTACCCTATTTCTATCCTAATAAACAGAACTATCTCTGAATCTTATGTCCCATCCATCTGGAAAATTTCCTATATCATCCCTCTGCATAAGGGAGGTACCTCAAATGAATTATCAAACTTCTGCCCAATAGCCCTTCTCTCTCCCCTTGCAAAAATTATAGAGAGATGTATTCACCGGCAATTACTTCAGTACCTCCTACAAAACAACCTACTAGTTGACTGCCAACACGGTTTCAGGCCACACCATAGTACTACTTCAGCTTTTCTATCCTTTACAAACTACATTAATAAAAACTGGAATTCAAACCTTCTATCTTCTGCACTATTCTTAGACCTCTCAAAGGCCTTTGACCTGGTTAATCACCAACTATTGATAAGTATACTTGAATCAATCTCCCTTGATCATCAACTAAGAAAATGGTTCCAATCCTACCTAGAAAACAGAAAACAAGCTGTCCTGTGGGAAAACAATCTATCTTCTCAGCCTCCTATCACCCTTGGTGTCCCTCAAGGATCCATTCTTGTACCTCTACTTTTCACAATTTCCATTAATGATCTAAAAACCTCCCTTCCCCAAACTACATGCATACAATATGCAGATGATTCAACTTTGATATGTGCCGCATCCTCCCCTGCAAAATTACATACTAACACGCAAACAGTCGTCACTGTAGTTGAAAATTGGTTCCATCAAAGATGTCTCCTCCTCAACCCAAAAAAACTAAATTACTACTATTTACTCCCACACAGAAGTCCCCCTCAATCAATTTCATAGTGAAATCAAACAATGGCACAGAAATAGCCCCTGAAACTACCACAAAACTCCTCGGTGTAATAATAGATAACCATCTCAACTTTGACACACACATTAACTCAACTATTAAATCAGTAAATAGAAAACTTGGATTCCTCTACAGAATCAGACCATTTCTTACAGAGTCAGCATAGATCTCTATTGCCCAAACCCACCTCATCTCCACCCTACTCTACGCCTCCCCTATCTATACGAAACTATCCCAAAGCAACCTAAATAAACTAGCAACAGCCTACAACAACATAGCCAAATTTGCCACCGGTGCCCCTTTCCATACTCACCATTGCCTTAATCTTAAACTTCTAGGATGGCTGGAAGTACAAAACCAACTAGCTTACCAGCAATTCATTTTTATCCACAAGATTTTACATCATCCTACAAATACTCCCATACTATGTAGCCTAGTTAATTCTTATAAAAAAACTTCCTACCCTAAAATCTGCTAAAAAGCTACAAGTTGCCACCACTAAATCCTTTAATAAATCTGGGGACTACCTATTCTCAAATGCAGTTGGCAATACTTGGAACAAACTTCCAACTGAAATAACATCACTTACCTCCACCAACCTTTTTAAGAAAAAACTGAAAAACTTCATTAAAACCAAATGGCTTTGCCCCTGCTCCATCCAGACTGATACTTGCATCTTCTTTTTTTACACCCTAATCTATTTCTTTTTGCTGAGATTTCTCTAACTTCTATATATGACATGATGAAACATTTTTTCTCTTCTAACTCCCACTGTGCTTTGTGAATTTTTTATGTCCTATTTTGTGTTTTTTTCTTTCCTCTATATACTCACATATTTAAGTGTATGTGTGTAGTTATATGTATGTATATATATATATATATATATATATATATATATATATGTGTGTGTGTGTGTGTGTATATGTATGTATATATATATATATATATATATATATATATATATATATATATATACTTTCCTAAATAGTAGGAGAGGATTTATTTATAATAATTGCTCCAATCAATTGAATACTGTCATTATTATTTTTCTGTATATGACGGACTATGTAATTATTTTTTTTATATATTTCAACTGTTCTGGTGGACTATATATATATATATATATATATATATATATATATATTTTTTTTTCTTTCTTTGTAATGACTCGGAGCTTTTCTCCTTGGGCCTCTACTGAAAATGGACATATATCCAGTTAGACTAGCCCAGTCAACAAATATTAAATAAAATAAAAATAAATAAATTAAAGCCTCACCCATCTCATTCAGGATCTTTTTGTATTTCATTCAATAAATTGTTTCCTATACTTTTAGTGAACATGACTCTATTTTAGGCCACTTTACTTAATATAAACACTTTATTTAAAACAAAAACTGGTGTATATCACATATATATATATATATATATATATATATATATATATATATACAAGGCTGTGCAATGGGTTTACAGTGTCTTTTTCACTTCAAATTTTATTTGAAAATGTATTATTTCTAATCAAGAATATACAACAATTATAGTTACAGGCTTTAAATCTTTAGCTTAAAAAAATGATTCAATACAATAACACACTGCCAAAGACTTAAATTTAATGGACATGGATTCAATTTCTTTCTAGCGCATGAAGTTAAAAGTTCTGAATAGAGAAACACAAAAATTTGGTTCCATTCAGATCAAGAAGTGTGTATACATACATTCTTAATAAATACCAAAGCAGATTTATGATTTTCTTTTCTTTGAAATGTCAGACTGTAAAATATGCACATGGACTTTTCATGTCAATGTATGGTTTGTTTTACGGAACAGTAAGTAGTCAGTGTTCATGTGACATGACTAGTAATAAAAAAGCAGAAAATGTTTTGGTTGGCATTTAATCAAAAGTTGGTTAATGTTGTCTTGGGATTTAACCTTGTTTCTTGTGGTATGTGCACATGGCGTTCATCAGTTCTGAGAGTACATAACAAAATACAGGGTTTATTTTTCAATAAAACATGGATTTTTGTTATGAACTTGGGAAATCATTATTCTTAAATTATATTTAAACTTGGACAAAATAGCTTACAGCTGAATAATGATATCATGGGCAATCAGAAATAGGCATGCTGTAGAGGTACAAGTAGAACTCATTAAGAAAGAAACTGCATATATACGTTACTTAAAAAGAAATTGTGTTAAAGAGAGAAATAAGCTAAACTTAAAGCTCAAATTCAATTAATGCAAATATCAATTACACTAAGTATTAGTTTTCACATTGCCTTTTGAAAGTCATACAGTAATGAACTATATTAAAGCTCAAGATATTTTTTCTTAACTAAGAATGTGATTTAGTGTTAACTAATATTAGAAAAAAATAATTTATGTTGTAATATAGTCTGTAAGCATGCTTTGACAATATGCTGATATACACATTTAAACACATCTAGAGATATAAATGTATAATTCTGTTACACCTGGACAACAAAAAAAAATTCATATAAATAAATACAAAACAAATCAGAAAAATACTAAAATGATTCCTGAAACAGTGAATGTATTTCTAATTATACCTACAACATTATAATTACTAGCTGCCTGTGTTTTATCTACTTCTGGTTTAATTTCCATTCTCGCTTGATGCTGATATACTTCTGCTGAGCTATACAATGAAGTCATCTTAGACTTATTCTCATGTTTCAAAACTTTCACTATGTTTGGATCTTGTGACGTCAGCAGATATGTAAGCAATCCTACAATTGCATTACCTATACATGTAATCAGTTTCAAGGAGATGCATACCTCCTCCAGGATGGGGAATATATAGTCATGGTATGCACTGATTTTTATAAATAATATGATGAGCATGAAGCATCCTTCTTGTTTTCCTGTCCAACCTATACAACATCTCTTGGGGTCAGTTAATCCATCCAAAACTGTAAGTTAGGACAGGAAGAGCAAATTAGTTTATAGTTTGGACTTTGTTCTTGGATGTCAACGCTGTTTTCACTATTAATTTAATTGACCATTTGTAGTTTTGCTTTCAGTTTGTCATCTGATGAACTATACAATTTTAAATCATCTACAAAAAGATGATGAGAAGTCTTTACACTTTGTTATTTTCTGGGAGCTAAATTGTAGCCAGGACCTAATTTGTTAAGCTGACGACTTAATTGGTTAAAGGCAAGACAAAACATCAGTGGTTACAGAGAGATGCCCTGGACTATCCCCCTTTGATTTTTTTATCTCTATAATAATAATTTGTCCTTTATAACGGCTTACAGTGACAAAGTGGCTTGTCACTGTAATGTAAATCGATCAGTGTAGGATATATCCAATACATTTTTAAGCACTCTTTTATCCAAGAATGTGAGATAATGGTTAATATTTTGCTGTAGTCTACCCATGCCATACTTAGACTCTTGTCCTTTTTACAGTTCTCCATTATGACTTTAACAACAAATGACCCTTTGATCCATATGACTTTCTTTTATTACCCTTTTGTTCTATTGCCATGATTGAGTTTTCTTCTAAATGTCTGTAAATTCTGTCGGGATCAATTCCAGTGTATAGTTTATACGTTGTCGGAAGACAAGTTAATGGTCTATAGTTTTTAGGATAGCTTGAGTAGGAGTATTGTTTTTCCTGTGCTAACCAGGCTGATGTCTTTTCATGGTGCACATATAAACAGTTATTACTCCTGGCTAAATCTTCATGTATAGATATTAATACTTTTAACCAGAAGTTTGGGACTGCGTCTGGGCCAGAGGTTTTTCCAGTTAGGAGCTTTTCTTAACTTTGTTTCAATCTCTCTGGCCGTTACTTCATCCCATTTCATATCCCATGCATTTCAACTTCTTATTCTTTCTTTTACTTCTTCTATTGAATTTGCATCTTTGTTATGTTCCCCATAATAAATCTAGCTCCAATTGTAATATAACTCCATCATATACACAGAACTGTAATTGAACTCCTTAAACCTGAAGCAGTTATTATATTTAAAGAAAGTTAGGAGAGAAAATGGTGAGGTGGGATCTTTCTTTTGTGGTACGTGTAAGGTTTGTAACAGGATTAGAAATTTAAATTTAAATGGTACCTGTATTAATTGGAAAAAATGCAGGGCGGACGGTCATTTTGACTGTTGTTCCTATGGGGTAGTATATATATTTTAAGTTGTGGTTGCCCCCCCCCCCAAAAAAAAATGGTATGTGGGATAGATCAAGAGGAAGGTGAAGACGAGAGTCTTGGAACATCTAACAGACACAAGGAACAGAAATTTAGATACCCCTGTTGCCCAGCATTTTTATTCTATGCACACTGGTCTGGGTCTGGCTGACAGCTTTTTCTTCAGTGTGTTAGCCAGACCACAGTGTGGTTTAGAAAACAATTTTTCACATAAATATTACAATTAGAAACTATATTTATTTTGAATTACAGGACTATACAACCCCATGGCATGAATTTGGAGGTCAATTTTAATGTATAACTAGGTTTTATAACAATTTTTTATGATAATTGCATTGCACTATTTATGTTTTTTTATTTCTTTTATGTTGCACTTGCTGTTATTCATTTTGGAAAGTGGTATGCACTGTTTGTTAAGCATCTTAATGGTAGGGAATCTTTGGAACACCCTAAATGAATGATTGTGTGTTAAATGATTCTCGTTTTACTTGTATAAAATGGACTGCTTGGTGAAGCAAAATTACTCCCAAAACGCAATAGCTGAGGTACCAGAAGCATTAGTAAATCTTTCTTTGCAGTCTAACAGCTGTGGCTCCATTGTGTTTTTTTTCAAGTTCTGGTTTTGTGTTTGTGTTGGTTTCATACTATGGTAGCTAGCCTACTGACCATAATGCTCATGAAAGTCTGTAATCATGTTGAAGAATTAAGACTGGGTGGTAAGACTCTGGTAAACCTAAGACTACCCCCTCCTTGGGTATTACAGATATTATTGCTTCATGCCTGGAATCAGGGATAGTGGGGGATTCCATTATGTCTTTAAATTGGGCATACCATCTGACCAATTTCTTGTGCCACTGAAATCCATCCCCAACCCCCCCCCTGGAGTTTTACCATGTTCTATCTTTTATAATTGTCCCTCTATTTCCTCTAAGGTGATGGGGCACATCAGAAACTGTTTTTCTCACTCTGACAGTCTTGGGAGATCTTTCTCCTCTGCCCTTCTCCATCCCCTCCTCTCCCCCTCACTGCAATAGAGTGCAGTGTAATACTGTAATACTCCTGTAGTGTCTTCTGTATGTCCACCTACTTTTTCACTGTCAATCCTGTTTTAGAGCACTTAATCTTAAATATAGTTTTTTCTATCTTCATGTGTCTCAGTCTTCTTGCTTGGACCTTCCATTACCTTGGGGGTTGTTATAAAGTTTGTACAGCTATTCGATTTCTATTTAACTTCTTTCCCATTTTGTCTGTCAAAGATTTTTCAAGCTCCTGTATTTCTCTCCAGTCACCTTCCCTCAACCTGTCTTCTGTTTCCTGCAATATTTTTTTAATTTATCTCTTCCCATTTCCTTCCTCTCTCTCTCTCTCCAAAACTGCATTTCAGTTTCTTGAATGTTCTTCCACGATCTCTGTTTCATCTAGTCTCATGGCTGCACCTTTGTATAGGCTAGTTTTGAAACATTTTTCTCTAATCTGTCGATGATCTGATTGTTTTTCTCCTTTTTCCTCCATGTTCCTCAGCCAGTTCAGGTCTAAAGTCCACTCTAATCTAATTCTGGGTCTTTTAACTCTAGCTTTGACTGTGCTTGATCATTTAATAGGATAGCTAGTGTTAGTATATACAAAATCAAGTTCCATTGTTTCTATGTTATGTACCACCTAGCTAACCTCGATATACATGTCATTTGTTTATCTGTTAGACCAAATTCAGCTACACCAGCCATCCCATATACCTTAATCAACTTCTGGAATATTCTACTGACTCGTGTAGTGCTCTTTGTCCACCTGCAAAATCAGTGTTTTCTTTAACTAAGTTCCAATCTCCCCAAAAAGTGCTAATGTCCGCAGAAAATCTATTACCTTTAGCCAAATTTGTTTCACTTCTGACGTTCCTGTTTTCAGGGGCAAATAAAAGTTCCCTATTGTCAGCCTTCTATGCCCCCAATCTCCCCTTATTAATACAAATCAACCCTGTAAATCTGTTTCTACCCCATCCACCTTGAAAGGGGTCCCTTTCTTCATTAGTATTAAGATTTCTCTTTTCTTCCCCTGTACTACCTCTGCATATTAGCCTTTCCTGAAAGGCCTCTGTATGAATGCACCCTGTTCATCTTTAAATAGATGCGATCCTGCAGAGGTATTTTTCGAAGGTTTGTGTAGTCCAAATGCTTTTTTTGTTTGTTTGTTTAATTTACCTGTGTGTTTGTGTGTCTTTCTGGCAAGTATTTATGAATGCAAAATTGGTAAGACAGATTTGTCACATGACAACCCTTCTTTGGGTTCACCCCAGGTCAAGCAATATGACACAGTATTTTCATTTAAACAGGAGACATACAGTTGGATGGATATTCACAAATTCACTTCCAACATGACTGACTCATCCCTCCTTGAAAAAGCAAGGTATGTTCTGTGAGTGAGTATTGGCAAGCCCTGAATGGCCACAAGGCCCATTTGCCTTGTATTTTCCAAAATTGTTTGAAGATTACATAATTGTTTTATTAAAGCATCCTCAACACATTTATTAAGGTCAGTGACGTCAGTATCCTATTTGTTTTTCTTATGTATATAATTTGTCTAACAGTTGTCAAAGTCCTATGAGGATGATTTATTTATGATTCAATTTGATTTTATTCATAGAGTTCACATAATGGTATCATGGTTTGCAATAATTACAGAAGGGTATGGTTTGGGAAAAGAAATGCTTCTGGTATGACAACTGGATTAGTCATCGTTGTTGGATTTCATATCACATATTCCAGCCTATTTTGGTTAACAATCAATTCATATCCGACCATATTTTTTGGTGGTTAGCAGTCTATGCAGTTGAAATGTGAAAAAAAGTCAACATAGGGATCATCTTATCAATGATTTTTATACCAAGAAGTTTAATAAGAAATTATCATATGCTGTAGGACACAGCAACTGGTATGTGATAGGCTCTTGTAATATGTAATACCACTGATATTATTGTTGTGCAATTTCTAGTCCTGGGTTGTTTTCTTGGCTGCTGACTTTCGGGAGATCTTTTACAAAATACTGAAACGTGCATCCCTTATCCCATCAGATGGGCAACAATAAAGGGAGGTACACCATGAAGTTACTGATATACATTTAAGATCTTTAAAACAGTTAGAAACTTTTGGAAAAAATAAGTGTTAGTACACAACTTTCAATGTTTTGGCACACTGGTTAGGTCCTGTATGCATTTGCTCTGGAACGTCTGTTTTTTGTTTGCATTTTATTTGGTAACCATCAATGAGCTAATAAATTAAATGCTTCATGTTAAGTTGAATGATTTAAAATCTATCTAGAATTTCTCCTCATGTTGTTGGCCTGCATGTATTATTAAAAATCAAACTGTTTTATAATAAATTTGCATATCTTCAGTGATGCATTAATAAATGCATTGCTGCAAATAGCTTTGTACAAAAGCCACATGTTCTCAAGGGCAGGAAAACAGAAAAGCCTAGTGATTGGTATATTCAGCACTGGCTTTAAAAAAATGATCAGCATTTTTGTTAAAGGGATTGCACATTACAATCCCCAACTCACAGCAGGACAACATTAGAAATTCAGGCCTTCTATTAACTCATTACATCCGAGGTTTCTCATCCAGAAAAAAAGAGATCATTGTTCCCCTCTACTCATCACTCATTAGACCCATTATAGAGTACAATGCCCCTTTTGGTATGTACCTCACAAGACATCTACAACAACTGGAAAGACCGCAGAAATATCTCACAAAGAAGATTAACGGCCTCAAATAGATGCCCTATGCAGACCGTCTCAAAAAACTCCAGCTTTACTCCGTCACATATAGCCTACTCAGAGGTGATCTCTGCCTAACATGCAAAGCTATGTCAAACCCAGAGCTGTTGGACATGCTCCATTTAAAGAAATCCCAATCCCTCCGAGCTACATTCTCTAGGGACCTAAACCTTGTTACCACATTAAACAGAACATGCCGGAGGGACAGATTCCTGTCCCAGAGACTTCCCATACTCTGGAATAAACTATCTATCTATATCAAACAAAGCTCCTCATCAGCACTCTTCAAGAAAAATCTTGATGATTGGATGGGAAAAAGGAAATTCACCCCAGGGATCACCTCTGAGGCTCTGCTCGACAGTGGCACAGGAAAATAATTTTCTTGGATGGCAAAAGCCAGGGTACCTTTTTGGCTGGGCTTGTATAGGCCCCAGGGCCGATAGCCTAGTACCTACCTACGAACCTAAGAGTGATGCTTCCAGGTGCATCTGCAGTTAACTCTTAATGACCATACCTCCCAACTGTGCTGAAGTACTCAGTTTTTAATGAGTTTTTTGGTCCAAAACATGGAGTGCCACGGTTCCCGTGTAGCACCCCTTAATTTCTGATTTTCCCGGCTCTTTTTTTAAATTGTCGTTCTTTTGCCATAACGTCATCACATGCGTGATGACATCAGCTCTGTGAATAGCCTGCCAGCCTGTCGGAACTGAGCTGGAGGACATGCAGCAAGCATTTCTGGCTGGGACGTATATTTGTGAGTGAGCGAAGAAATTACAAACTGGAAGGGAATACTTATTTCTCGTGCAATGCTGGAAAGGAATACTTATTTCTTGTGCTGCAATGTTAAAGCTACAACTCAGAAAGGGAAATGATTTCTCATCTTAAAGCTGCAAGTCAAGGTGAGTTTTCATTATTACAAGCCGCCACTGTTTACAAGGGAACCGCTAGACTTTGTGTGAATATTTATTTATATTTATTGTGCTGCAATGTTAAAGCCACCTTTTACAAGAGGATTACATTTATTTATTGTGCAATGTTAAAGCTGCCAGTCACCGTTTGTAAAGGGATTCCGTTCATTTATTGTGCTGCAATGTCAAGGGGGTTCCAGTTATTTATTGTGCTGCAATGTTTAAGCTGCAGCTATTTATAAGGGGATTCCATTTATTTATTGTGCTCCAGTGTTACATAGCCACACTATTTACAAAGGAAGTGTGTGTAAGGGGATTCCATTTTCCATTTATTTATTGTGCTGCAAAGTCAAGGGGATTCCGTTTATTTATTGTGCTGTAATGTTAAAGCTGCCAGCCACCGTTTGTAAGGGGATTCCGTTTTCAGTTTATTTATTGTGCTGCAATGTCAAGGGGATTCCATTTATTTATTGTGCTGCAATGTTTAAGCTGCCACCGTTTATAAGGGGATTCCATTTATTTATTGTGCTGCAATGTTACATAGCCACACTATTTAGAAGGGATATGTGTGTAAGGGGATGCCATTTTCCTTTTATTTACTGTGCTGCAAAGTCAAGGGGATTCCATTTATTTATTGTGCTGCAATGTTAAATAGCCACACTATTTACAAGGAAAGTGTGTGTGTGTGTGTGTGTGTGTGTGTGTGTGTGTGTGTGTGTGTGTGTGTGTGTGTGTGTGTGTGTGTGTGAGACAGAGAGAGAGAGAGATGGGCTACCAATCAAAATGACCAAATCACAAGCAAACACCTATTTTATTAAAATCTCTGCAAGTTAAGAATTTGTGTCCATTCTAGTCTAAAGAAGTGAGTTTTGAGGTAGTTGACGTTTATGGAAAATTTGATTTTATAAGAGATCATTGTGGGGGGGTTGGTTTTAGCTCTTTTTTTCCTGCTTGAATATAATTGGACTGGTGGTTACAAAGGCGTATCAAAGAATACATGTACTGTATGTTTCATGTGCAAGGGGCCTATGATTGAAAAAGAGCCCAAAGTTAATCTTTATCTGCCACTGGCCAGATGAATTTTCTTTGGATGTGGGTTTCAATGCCATTTCAGTGAAAGTGAGTTTCAAGGGCAGAGAAGTTTTAATGCTAAGTCTATTTTTACTGTTAGACTGTATTGCTTTGTTTAGCAGATGGCTATTAGTGTTTGTGGTATAAAATGTAAAATAAAATCCAAATCACTGTAGAAGTAAAGCAGTATGCACATTAGTGTTTATGGTAAATGGGGGGAAATAGCCAAGTAATGGGACATTGGAATGGCTGCAGGAGGATTCTGGGCCATATTTTGATTGTCTGTTTTTCAGTCTGTGTTTGAAAGTTGGTATCCCACAATTTCATTCGAGTGGGTGGGTGGTGGGGTTACATAATTATATATGTAAATTTGTTAATCAGTGTACGGATTTGTACCTATTTTCATGGGCCTTTGTCCAGATTTTTGATGTTTCCAGGTTGATAGGAATGCTACTGACGCCTCTAGGCATCATCTATTGCTTGTTCATATTTGCATCAGTAATTCCAAAACTATACTATGTACAAGGTTTTAAAACATTTCATCTTAAGCTGACACAATAGTAAACTCAAACTGCATTAATATTTGACCTCTGTCTAGTACAGGCAAATAGATATTAATGGTTGTTTTTATGATATTCATTTACATAGATATTTTTACATTTTTCTAAATATCTCAACAACCAGGTAAAAGACAGAACTCTTTAACCTCAGATGAAAGCAATCAGCTAGATGAATAAAATGCTGCTGACAGTATTTGTGTAACTTGAGTGGTTGCTGAGATATTGCAAGTTGTTCACAAAATATTGCAAATGTACTAAGTTACTGTGCTTACTGTGTGTTATAAAATTTGGTTTAAGACCTAGAACCTAGAGAATACTATAACTATAAAAATAGTTTGTGCAGAAGAATTTGCCATTCATTCTTCTTTCATAATCCCTATGGCTCCAGAGATATAAACATCTGTTTGAAATGTGAGGACATAATTTGATTCCACCAAAAGGTTTAGGCTTTGCCCATTGGAATTTACAGTGCAAACTTCCTGAGCTCCTTTACAGTGAATGAGTTAACTAAGAAGCTGTCAAATAATGTAGTAATGTGACAAGTATCTTGACTGAGAACATTCATTAGTTACTCCCATGTATAGGAGGTTGCCAGTGTTGCTAACAGATCTACAGCTTCAAACATGAAGTAGTGTACAATGAAAATAACACCCCCATCATTCATGTATTTGGAAGCAAAATCTCTAGTTAAGTAAGGGAGCTTAATCGGGAAAAAAATGGGCTCGAATGGAGAGATAAGTCAGCAAGCAAGGGGTAGTATTGCTGAAACTGAATTCATCCTCAAGTCTTGGTGAGTACCTTGATGAGGTGGACCCTGTTTTCACAATATTGCACCAAGACGACACTGATATATAGATTGTATTTATATAGCATATATCATGGACAGAAGTAGATTAAAAACAAAAAGAGAGCTTAGTGCACAAGACCCAGGATAAAAAAGTGCCCATTCCTGGTAAGCACAATAGTGCCAGGACTGGAAAAGATGACAGAAAAGGACCAGGGGGAGGATGGCCCCCCTGTTGTAGAAGGAAGTAGTAGCCTACAAAAATCACAAAAACTGATAGGCCAAAGACGAGCCATAAAGACGATAAAGTGGACTACTGAGAATAAGAAAGAAATTATGCATTGGTATTACCATTATGCAAAAAGCCCAGAATTTCCAGTTACAAGATATACAAAATGATTAAAAGAGAAATTAGAGGAAAGAAAAATACTTCCACAAGAAAAACTGTCAGAAGCTTCAAATGAAAATTTGTGTTAATTAATGTAACAGATTTGTGAAAAACAGTATATATATTAAGAAACTTTGATATGTTTGGAAAAAGAAGCGTCTGAGGAAGTGCGAAAATTTAAACAACAAAATCAAGAGATATTTGAAAAGTATAAAAAAGAAATATTGACATGGGAAAGAGAGAGATTTGATATGTTGCAATATTTATGCAAAGGAGAAAGCCAAATTAATTAATATAAAGAAGGCAGCCCCAAAGACATTAAAAAAAATACAGG
This sequence comes from Protopterus annectens, assembly GCF_019279795.1. Taxonomy (NCBI): domain Eukaryota; kingdom Metazoa; phylum Chordata; order Ceratodontiformes; family Protopteridae; genus Protopterus; species Protopterus annectens. Next base: position 277,959,982 of record NC_056738.1, on the reverse strand, counting down.
CAAAAGCATCTGGATATGGAAAATTTCACAATAAAAAAATATCACAAAGATGGAACATGGAAAAGAAGATTAGTAAAGTAGAAGTTAAAAAAATAGAAGGTGAAGTTGTGGAGTGCCTGCGAAGTGAAGGATTTTGTGTAGAAGGTCTAACAAAGGTTACAATGCAGCATGATGAAGTGAGTCCCGAAAGTAAGGCGAAAAAGGAAGATCAGGAAATATCTGAAGAAATATGGACATGTGAAAGAAAAAGATGCAATATAATGCAAAGGAGAAAGCATAACTAACCAATATAAAAAGAGCAGCACCAAAGATATTTACAGAGAAATACAGGCAAAGGAATACAGACATGGAAAACTTTACAATACAAAAAAATAAGAAGACAGAGGAAAAGTAGACAAGGAGATTAGTAATGGAGAAGTTAAAAAAATAGAAACTGAAGTTATGGAGTACCTGTGAAGTGAAGGATTCAGTGTAGAAAATCCAATTCAGAAAGCACCACAACAGGATCAATGGATATCCACATTAAGGGGAAACTAGTGTAACAGGAAGCAATTGGTCAGGCACCATATGAAGATAATTTGGAGCCTTCCACTGGAAACGTTCACTTAAAGCTAGACAGCAAGGGAAGGAGCAGGAAACTGTGGAAACTCTGATGCAGTCAATGTTGAGTGATAGGCCAGTGAGTTCCCATATAACAGAACAATGGATGGCACAGGATGACATTGAAGAGAATGTGCCAAAGGAAGATGCTACAGAACCTTTTAAAGAATTCCTATAGGAAATGGAAAACAAGGGATGTGCCCTCAGTTTGGAAGAAAATGAGCTAAGAGAAGAGTTGCTTGATTTAATAGACATAGATATATTAAGATCAAAGAAAAAGACTACAGAAGGTTAATAAAACACCAAAAGTCAGAAGTCTGATAAAGCAAATGAACACAGTAACTAGGACTGATCATAGAGATCCATATGATATAACAGAAGTAAACAGGATATATTACTGTGCAGCTAAATTAATAACTGATAAAGTTCTAACACAAGAGCACAGGGTAGTGAGGGAAAGGAAGGGAAGACATTGAATACCATTAGGGAAATATCGAATAGAGAAAACTATAAAGCAGTTAAGACAAGAAGGGTCACTGTTAGAAGATTATAGAAGAGGGAACAGATAAAAAAAACATACTAAGAAAGATAGATGTAATAAAAGCAATGTGCATTATTAGAACAGACCGGGATCTATCATGCACCATCACAAATAAACTAAAAATTTCAGCACATGCAGAAAACCTTAGAAAATACAAAGACAAATATAAAGAAAAAGTACAAAATCAGCAATTTATTGATGACTCAAAAAAGTTATATAGAGAATTGGGAAAAGTAAAAGCAATTGAAAGACTGCCATAAAAAGGAGAAATAGATAAATTTTGGAGAAGTATCTACGAAGATCCTCAAAGTCAAGTCAAAGAAAACTTTATTCAGAAGTGTAGCTAAACAAAATTACAATGCTTCATTCTCAATGCAGGAAACAGTTGCACATACAGAGAAAAATTAATAAAATATCACAGTAGAAATTTAATAAGTAGCAATTTGTAAGTAAAGTAGGACAGCAGTGACCCACACCCATCCCAGAATAGGAGACATGGAAGACAAGGAACAATATGAAGGTAATATTGTCAATTAAAATTGAAACAATAGCAGCATATCTATGATTAGACTGAATTATTGCACAGTTTGTAATATTGCACTTTACAGTCCTTCAGTGTGTAGGTGAGCCACCTTAGTATTGCACTTAGTTATTGCACATCCATAAAATAAGCCACTTGATAGGCTAGTTATGTAACAGACGTCATGGTTCGTTTTTCCAAAGAGTTCAACAGTCTAACAGAGAGCACAAGAAACTGTTTTTTAGTCTGGTGGTCTTACAATGGAGGCTTCTGTATCTCCTGCCAGAGGATAGGTGGGTGTACAGACCACTGGCAGGATGTGTTGGATTGCTGGAAATCCTTTTGACCCTGTCTATGCACCGGCATTTGTGTAGATCTTTCAGAGGAGTAAGGGAGGTGCCAATGATTCTTTCTGTTGACCATACAACTCTCTTGAGTGCCTTCTGATCCTGATTATTACAGCTCATATACCAGACCGCAATACTGTTGGCCAGGACACTTTCAATGGTACCCCTATAAAAGGTCTGAAGTATGGAGTTTTGTAATTTTGCCTTCCTAAGTTTCCTTAGAAAGTGCAAGCATTGCTGAGCTTTTTTGTCTGTGCTGAATACATGGACTGACCAGGATAAGTTCTCCGTGAGATGAAGACCCAAGAACTTCGTACTCTTGACCCTTTCCACTGTCATCCCTTTCATCACTAGAGGTTTGTGTGGTACTTGAGATCTTCTGAAATCAACAATCAACTCCTTTGTCTTGCTGTCATTCAATGCTAGATTGTTGCCATCACACCAGACCAGTAATTGATCAGTCTTGTTCCTGTAGGCCTCCTCCTCTCTGTCTTTGACCAGGCCTATAACAGTAGTGTCGTCCGCGAATTTGATGGTCCTATTCGTCTCATGTGTGGCCATGCAGTCATGTGTCAACAGAGTAAAAAGGAGAGGGCTTAAGACACACCCTTGTGGTACTCCTGTGTTCAGGATGACACTTCCGGAGCTGTTGTCTCCCACACAAACCTTTTGAGGCCTTTCAGTAAGGAAGGTCAGAATCCAATTGCATAAATGAGAGTATATGCCCAATTGAAGTAGCTTCGATATCAGATTCTGAGGGATGACAGTTTTGAAGGCAAAACTGAAATCGATGAATAGCAGTCTTGCATATCAGTTTTTGCCTTCTAAGTGGGTCACTGTTTCATGGAGAGCTAGTGAGATGGCATTCCTTGTACTGCGGTTTGTCCTGTATGTGAACTGCAGTGTGTCCAGTGACACAGGTAAGATTGAGGCTATATGATCTATGACCAGCCTCTCCAGGCACTTCATTACCGTTGAGGTTAAAACAACTGGTCGGTAGTCATTCAGAGTTGTTGGCTGCAGTTTCTTGGGTAGAGGAATGATAGTCATCTCCTTGAAGCATTTTGGAACACTGGCTAGATGGAGGGAAGTGTTGAAGATGCCAGTGAGTACTGGAGGAAGTTCTGCCACACATTCCCTTAATACCCTACCCATGATGTTGTCAGGGCCAGCTGCTTTCCTTGGGATGACACGTTTTAGGGTTCTGGTGACATCGATTGTATTGAAGCTCAGCACCACTGCATCCTTGCCTTCAGGGATTCGGCCTGCTGTTGTTTTGTTGTCAGCATCAAACCTACTGAAGAATTTGTTCAGCCGGTTCAGAAACTCGATGTTATCACCACATGAAGCTGATGTAGGCTTGTAGTCGGTGATAGTTTGAATTCCTTTCCATAGTTGCCTGGTATCCTTCTAGTCCCTGAAGTGACTATGGATTTTTCTGCCATAGGATCTTTTCGCCTCTTTGATACCTTTGTTCATTTTGTGCAACGGTATCAAATCTGTGTCATTAGAATATTACATCCCTAGTACCTTCAACCCCATTAGCCACGTACTAGTTTCTACATTTGAGAAAATTTGTGAAATAGACCTCAGGAGACTTCACGTAGAGAAAAGTAATCAAGTGACGAATGTAGATAGGGAGGTTTGGGCAACCTTTCTAGATTTTTGCCATTTACCTATAAGAACATTTAAACCTGATAAGGGGGGAGGACTGGTTGTAATGGAACAGGATTGGTACACTCAGAAGATTAATCTTATGCTGAATACTGACACGTATATCAGAGTCAGTCTCAATGAATTCAACACAGCTTATGGGAAAATTAGAGAGCACTTGAACAATCTATTTATTGAACAACTCATAGATTTACATATGTTAAATTACTTACCCATGCCAGCTCCATGGACACCAGTGTTGTTTGGATTACTGAAAATACATAAATCCCTGACGGATCCACTTATGAGACCACTGGTTGATGCCCACCATAGTATTACATACCCTTTGGCAAAGGTAGTGAATAACATCCTGAAGAAATATTTATTGGCTGAGGAACAGATTTGTCAGATTTATGGGCCTAAGTAAATTAAACTCATTAGTGTTAGATGGTGTTTATAACTTTCTGACTACAGACGTCAAGGATTTATACATGTCCATACCGCACGAAGAAAGGATAGATCATGTTTTACATTTCTTGGGTTTGAAAGGTGCCCCAGATAGTGATATCAGGTTAGTGAGTATATTGCTGGACATTGTCTTATCAAACAATTACTTTTTGTTCGAGGATCAATTATTTTTACAAAAAATAGGGGTGGCAATGGGGTCCCCATGCAGGGCCATTTTTGCAAACTCAGTAATGGCACTATGGTAAAGAAATTGTATTCTTTCAAAAAATCAGATAACAAACCAATTTTTCTTGTATACACAATTTCTTGATGACATTTTAATCTTGTATAAGGGGATGTGGATGAAGCGAAAAGGTTTGTGGATTATTTGAATCAAACCACTACCTTTTTAAGTTTTACATACACATTTAACAGAGAAAGTATAGCTTACTTGGATATAGAAGTGTTATCATTCTCAAAGGGGGTTAGGCACTAGGATCCATAGAAAAGATCCATTTTCAAACACTTACTTACACTTCAACAGTTCCCATCCTTTCCACCAAAAGAAATCGGTAATTAAAGGACAATTAGCCCGAGCGGCAAGGATGGATCATAGGTTGGTACTAGGCTATTGTCCCTAGGGCCTATACAAGCCTAGCCATAACAATTCCCTGACTATTTCTTCCCACACTATTTACTTCCCTGGTAACTGTTGATAGAGAATTTAAAGTAGAATGTAGGAAGATAGCTGATATGTTCCTTACCCGAGGTTATCCAAGAGAGCTTATAATTGAAATGATGGATGAAGTACTGCATAAAAGATCTAGTGGATTTTATTCACCTTTACTTCAAAGTTCATTGTCTCCATGTAAAGGAATGAATACGTTCCAAAAGGTTAATAGGTCACCAGTTTCATTTATATTAACATTCAGTCCTGAATGTGGCCACATAATTTCAATTATAAAGAAAAACTGGAACCTGTTTAGAAATAACTTAGAATTACACACTTTGTTAGGTCCATCCCCTTCCAAGAGAGGTTTGAATTTGAAACATTTCTTAGAAATGGACCAACATAAAGTTATGAGGATCCTAGGATGAGCAAATCAAAATTCTGTAATTTCTGTAAACACATAAGTATAGGTTACTCATTTAACATAAGGGACAAAACTACAAGACTTTAGCAGGTAAATACAATTGTAACACTAGCTATGTGGTTTACCTTGCCCAGTGTAACTTATGCTCCACATTTTACTTTGGAAAAATGGATCGTAGACTGAGGGAGCATGTGTATGAGCACCTTTATTGTATCAGGAAAAGCAAGGCCGAAAATGCACTAGCTGCCCACATTAAAACGAAGCCTAGCCACAGTTTCAACTTTAGAGTGATAGACCAAGTAATATGAGATAGAAGGGAAGGCACGAGATCTTCACTATTAGAAAAAAGAGAATTGATGTGGCAATTGGTTTAGATGCTTGCCACTATCCTGGTATTAATGATGGGTGCTCCATTCAATGCTTGTTGAAACTGAAAAGTCTTATTAGATAATTTATATCTTTGAGTGTTTTTGTTATGAGTAACCTATCAGATTTATGCATTCTGAGTTGTGTTATATACATTCATATATTTATATATATATATATATATATATATATATATATATACACTGTCAGTTTACTACCAGTGACTTTATGTTAGCATGACAAACATGGTGGACCCTTTATGTATACGCACACTATCCCTTAAGTTAACAAAGTTTTACAGTAGAGTAGAGGAATGGCTGAATAATATAAGTTCTGAATTCTAAGTATATTTAACATTGGGGTCAGAGTATTCAACAACAACATCTTTTGATGTTTAATTTTTGATTTTTAAAGTATGTATTATGTTAAATAGGATGTTATACCTTATTAGTAGTTCCTATTTTAAATCTTATAGTACTTAATTTATGATATTAGATGTGTTTGTTGCTTTTAGTAACAGCAAGGAATTTAATGAATTTTACTTTAGGTCTTTAAGCTGCAATTCATGTATATAATGAATTGCTTTTGCTTTTGTGTTGTATTGGTTAATTGTGTATTTGGGGGGGGGGGTTCTCTTGTGTGGTTATAAACCTAATTGTTTTTTGTGCCTGCTGTTTGTTGTCTGAAGAAGTTTGGTCATTGCACTAGACGAAAAGCGCTTTACTTCATTTCCTCAGTGTGGCATTGTATTTTGCTTTTTTGTTCTCTTGTCTATTAAAAGGCTGAATAGCTGAAGATTCCAAAGTTTTGAAGTGCTTTATCCTGCATTTTTTTGTTTTAATACTTCAGAAAACTTAAATTAATCCTGAAAACAGCACTGACATCTAGGAACAAAATCTAATCTACAAAAAAGTTTGCTCTTCCTGTCCTAACTTATAGTCTTGGACTGACTGACTGACCCTAAAACGTGTTGGAGAGATTAGATAGGAAGACAAGAAGGATGCTTCATGCTACCAAATGATTTTTAAAAATCAGTGCATACCAAGATTATATATTCCTTGTCCTGCAGGAGGAATTGGCCTCCTTGAAATTGATTACATGTATAGATCTGCAATTGTGGGACTCCACACATACCTGCTGACCTCACAGGACCCAAACATAATGAAAGTTTTGAAACATGAGAAGAATAAATCTTAGATGACTTCTCTGCTTAATCTAGCAGAAGCATAATGACATCAAGCAGGAATGGAAATCAAACCAGAAGTAGATAAAAGTCATGCAGCAATTGAATGTGCCAAAAAACAAAAGAATATTAGGTGAAGGACCAGATGAGAAGGCAAGAAATGTAGAAGATGAATAAATATAGTTGCAAGTATAGAAAACTTCTGGAAGAACCTCATGTTGATCAGGAATGAATGCAGGAATGGTTAAGGACAGGCGAATTCAAACCAAGAGATGAAAGGCTAATACTGGCGGCCCAAGACAGTGGGCTGCATACACGTTGGTTTACAATGTCCATTAATAATGTGAGAGAAACAGAGAAATGTAGGTTTTGTAACACCAAATTGGAACCAGTTGCGCACCTCGTTGCTGGTTGCGATACACTAATGGCAGGATGACTGTATACCAAAAGGCATAATAATGTGGCAAGACTGTTGCACTGGGGATTGTACAAACATTATGGTACTTGAAGTGGCTGAATAACACTGGAAACGAACCACAAAGCATCACAGAAAATGAAGTCTACATCACATGGGATCATCCATTACCAACAGCTCAAAAGACAGATGCTAAAAAACTGGATATAGTCATCCAAGAAAAGAAGACAAAAGTAATATTGATCATTGAAATTGCCACACCCAGTGACTACAGAGTCTTGCGTACAGAGAGAGATAAAGTCATAAAATATAAAAATTTGCAGGCAGAAATCAGAGCAATGTGGAAGAAAGATACCCAGACAGTTCCAATAGTAGTAGGAGCAATGGGTCTTATAAAAAAAAGTCTACAACTGTCTTTGGATATGCTACCAGTACATGTAACTCCATACGAATTGCAGGAGTCATTACTAGGCACATTGTGGGTGCTGTGAAGAGCACTTTTGGCTGACATGAAAGACTAAAACAGTACTCATTTTATGAAATTTAATCATACTTTGACCTAGGAATGGGGTCCATTCCTGTCATGGTATTAGAAACCCAAAACATTTGTAGAAATTAAAAAGAAGAAATGAAAAATGAGGACTAAGGTGGTTAGCAGGTACAGACCATCCTTTAAAGGATGATCAGGCCATTTTAACGAGGAAAAAAAATCATATACACACACACACACACACACACACACACACACACATATATATATATATATATATATATATATATATATATATATATATTATAGCTGGATAAGATAAAAACATAAATTAATACAAAATAGGCATACAGTAAATACAGTAATTCACAGAAATATTTAAGCTATCAAGGTGCACTGGCAGATGTTTTAATGATTACCTGCTACCCAATATTTTGCTAAACAAGCATTTTTTTTGTTCTAGTTTGCCTCATCTGCCTGTCATCATCAGCCCCTGCCAGCCAGCCAGCCAGTCAGTCCATTAATTCTCCTATCACCAGTGCCTTGTGGGAGGGGCCATATTTTAAGTCGCCATCAGGATTGTTTTTTTTTGTTTGTTCTTCCCCCATGTGTCTGCACAGTGACAACCCATAGGCGGGGTCGGTGCTAAACCACTCATTTCTGTAGGAGCTACCTATTTTAGCATGGTTCATTTAATGGCTTGGATGGATTAGAGTGAGATACTACTACTGGCTCCCCCATAATTGGGGGAGGGAGGTGACGTGGGCTCTCCACATAGGGGACACCTAACAGAAGCAAAAGAAGTTAACCCAATTGCATTCCAAGTCTACTATGCCACCAGTACCATTACTGTACTCGCACTATGCAAGCTGAAGAGAAACAGGCATGTGGAGGCATGTTTTCACTTGGAAGGCACTGAGTGTGGAAACGGAAAAGCCTCCAAGGGAGATGATCCTAAAGGGTAGGCCACCCCAGGACCAGTAAGCCAAACTGCTTTCTACTACCCCACTTTCGCTGGGGAACAGAGGGTGGATAATGATACACAGGCAGGACAAATGGAATGTTTGTTTTTTGCCAAGCCTGAGAATACCTTGCTGTTATTCACCAATGGGGTAAAGGTAGGGGGAACAAGTAAAGAAAAATCTCACCACATTTTACAAAGCATTGGAGTGATGCACAGGTTCATACATTATATATATTAGTAAACACGTCCTCCTCTTTTTTTCTTTTAACACATAATTGGAAAAAGATTCTTCTCAGCAAATTATTTAGTGAATACAGTTATTATAAAGAATATGAGACACAGCACTGCTCATACTTTGCAGTGTTATACAGATATATAACAAGACTGACTTAAGCCTCAGATTCACTAACTTAGGTGCATAAATTAAAAAATAAAAGTTTTTTCTTGTTCGGCATGTGTTTCAATCCCCCCCCCACCTTACGTATGTGTGCTACGTCTAACCCTAAACCTACATGATTTTACTAAAAACCCTTCCCTAACAGTACAACTAATCAAGACAAAAGGACACAGTACCCCCCACAGCACCAACTACCCAAATCACAATCCCTCTCTTCACCTCATCCACAAACACTCAAACATGCACATTATTTGCTATAATGCAAGCTTGCACTTTATAACAACCACCACCTTTTCAGTCAACCATTCCTTTTCAAGCATACTCCTATATGATCCAACATAACCATTAAAGGCACAAAACAATATCGTGAAGAATTCAACTGATAAAGGAATAGCAAACAACATTTACTAATGGCTTTCATCCACCATAAAATAGACCTCTTCAAGAAATTTTTTTTTTTTTTGGAAACATTTTGTAGCATACTCCTACATACCTACACTATAGAAAACTCAAATTCAACCAAATTTGATTCTAACAAATGTGAAGTCATTCATTTATCTATTCAGTCTTTTATGGTCGCTCATCAGTGTGTATTTTCTACCAAATGAATGACTATATATCTATAAGGAAAGAAGGAATGTACAATGATAAATGTATGTGATAAACAGCTTTATCAGCTTATGAGGAACCATACATACATTCCAGTTCATTACCACTTAATGTATGGCTTCAAGCATATGTAGAAATCACAATGCTACCAATAAAACTGCTAAAGAGCAAGGAAGAACCTCAGTCAAATTTGTGTTAAAACAGGCACTGCTACCTTAGCTTTTCACCTTCTATGGGACCATAAACATTAAAGCTTCACTTTGTGTTAAAGTACATCCTATTAATCATTCATTGCAAGTTATTAAATAATAAAGCAATAACTGATGACGTGGTGTGGTATATTGAAGATTTACCCATGGCTGGTGTGATTTAATCATACGAGCGAAGCTTGAGTGATTAAATAAAGCCAACCATGGGTAAATCTTCGATATACCACAACCATGGAGTCGGATATTGCTAATATATGACAGTATTTAAGAAAAAAATATTTTTCTTAAGTAATGTCTTTGTATAACGGCGCATTACTGTTCTTCAGCTGGTTGTGGTACACTGCTTCCTTGTTTTGATGTACTGAGCAAGCGTATGAGACTTGCGTCTCACGCATACCCAGTACATCAATGCTTTGAAACGGAAGCAATGGAGAAAAGAAAGTCTTAATTGCTCCATTTTTTCTTTCTTTCTTTTTTTTTTTTATTTGTTTAAAAAAATGTTTTGAGGACTTTATACCAACGGAAGAAAATCCGGGCGACCGGACCTTTTTCCATTGGTATACTGAGGGATTTATAACGGGCACGCTGGCCAATCAGTGTGCACATTTTGGAATAGTAATGGGGGATCATTCTATAATTATGCAATTTATCATGTGTCTTTAAACATCATCATCCAATTTACTAAAAATACAAAATACTCAAACCTAGTGGTGCAAGAGTTCTTACGTTTGGTATAATATCCGAGGTAGAATTGCCCTTTGGGTATTCAACATTATCTTCCTTCAACAGTGAATTCGTCAATTGGATAGATGTTCACAAATTCACCCCTAGCTTTACTGGCCAGTGGCACTACTCAAGAGAGGAGGTTCAGTGTGGGTACTGGCAAGGTGTAAAAGGGTGCAAGACTCAATTGCCTGGGAATTCCTATGATTTTATGGCTATAGGGAATGGAGAAATTAAGTAAAATATCAAAAATTCAATCAGATCCATGTAAAGCTGCACTGCTACAGAATTAGACACATCTCATTTCTGCCTTCCATCTGAAGTAAAAGGATTCTGTTGCAGTAACACCATCTTAGCCTTCATTAAACACTACACAACCTTGTTGTGGCACAATATCAGAAAACAGCATACATTTCCGCTCAAGTAAAATGTGCAACAGCTCAGAGTTTACAAAGACATGCTTCAGGAAACACTTTATAAAACAGATTAAACCAAATTACATGGAATACAGTCAAGAACTTTATTGTACATACTACAGTATAATAGAAATGTTGTTATATAGCTGAGATATCCTACAACAAATGATCCATCCAAAATACTCCATGCCAGAAATTACCTTTTGAAAGCAGATAGTTCTGCAATTCTTGCAAGCTTTAGGGAAATGGTAATGACTTGTAGCTGACAAAATAATCTAAACAGTCTGTTGAACATGCCTTAAAGCAAAATGTTGCTAGGTCAGAAGGAGACATTCACATCTAATTACTGCATTTAATTTTAAATGCGAAGGGCTGAACCACATGACACACTGTGCAAGATACATCCAGATTCCTATTTTGACAGTAAAGTGACTGTAGCAGCCAACAATTTTTTTCTGATGTAATCTTCAGCAAATATGTAGAGCAAAGTACTGCATCTCCATCTCTCTCTCTCTCTCTCTCTCACACACACACACACACACACACACACACACACACACACACACACACACACATCACATCTTAGTTAATTTAACGACAAGAATATTGTCAGCACATTTGCCAATGTTATTTGATTTAACTACATCTAATTATTTAACGCCATGAGATATAGCATCTAATACTTTTGATTTCTTCCAAATGGATCTTATTATAGGCAAAGCACTGATGTAGCAGGTTTTTGACTTATAAGTTAATTCTGTGGTCTGTCAGAGCTGTTATTTTTTTCTTCACACACACACACACACACACACACACACATATATATATATATATATATATATATATATATATATACACATATATATATATATATATATATATATATAGATATGTAAAAAATATATATACACACACACACACACACACGCACACACATATACGGGCGCACACACACACACACACACACACACACACATGGCTTTCATTCAATTCCTCGAAAAATCAGCTTATTAAAGTGCCTAAGCACAGGCACTAGCAACCATAAACACAACTGATCACAGTGCTGGCATTTTTTGTTAGCGTTTGCTATACAGTGGAGACTGGGGTTTGCTCTTTCACTGATGTACTATGATCTCAGAGCTGGTATGTTTGAATTGAAGGGGGTGTGGCAGGTGCAGTGGAAATTTGCCCCTCCAACAAAATAAAATGTGTATTTTGTTTCTTTTTCATGGGTTGGTTACTGATCACCAGTGTTCAATTACCTTGTATTCTAACATTAGTGAATTTTACCATTTGATACTTTACATACATATATATAAAATTGTGTGTGCGTGCATATGTATGTGTGTGCATGTGTGTGTGTGTATATATATATATATATATATATATATATATATATATATATATATATATATATATATATATATATATATATACATATATATATACATATATATATATATATATATATATATATACACACACACAGGCATACATACATGTATACCGTGCATGTACATACATATATATCTATATAACAGAACCAGGACCGAAACACAAAAGGCAGGGGGTGTATCCATATTCATCAAGGATACCCACACCTCCAGGTTAGTGGCGCAGCACAATGCATCAGAGATCATCCATGTGCAACTAACAATGGGCAAAACTGCAATCCAAATTGTAGCTTGCTGCAGATCACCCACCATGACTCAGGACCCCCATTCCGCATTTCTGGAGACACTGGGAAATATGAAGGTCCTACCAAACACCCTAATACTGGGTGATTTCAATTACCCAAACATAAACTGGGAGAACTACTCAAGTACTAACTCCCTTGCCCAAGGCTTCCTAGAATTTATAAACTCGAATGCCCTAGATCAACTAGTCAACACCCCCACCAGAGGGAACAACATATTGGACCTGGTCATCACCAACATGGGCGACTGATGTTCCACACCGGAGGTTATCCCCCCTGCTGGTTAGATCAGACCATAGACTAATCACTCTGGATATCCACATTCCACCCCCACCCCTAATCAAAGAAACCACTGTGAAAAACTTTTCAAAAGCAAACTTCACGTTACTTAAGACTGAGGTGGAAAGGTTCACAGCCCCTATGCTAAAGGACAATGCTGTCCAAGCTGCTGAAACCTTTACAAAGGCACTCTATGAGCATCTGCAGGAATGCATGGATTGTGCTATCCCAAGTAAAACCAAGAATCACTCCTCCAAGAAAAGAAAACCAGTCTGGTGGACCCCTGCCATAAACAAGCTATACAACAGAAGGTGGAAACTAGTACAGAAAAGAGTAAAATCCCATGAAGGAAAGACATCCCTGATCAGTATCAGCAAGAAACTACGATCCCTCATTAAATCATCCAAGGCTAGTTTTGAAAGAAAAATTGCCAATGACTCCTAAGATAACCACAAAGTATTCTTTAGCTATGTCAAGAACCTAAGTGGAAACTATCAGATCTGCTCTGAGCTAGTGCAGAATGGCACAAAATACACTGAGCTGACTGATATTGCCAACATTCTGGCTGACAGGTTTAGTGCAAACTTCACCCCCCTCTCACCCCCTAAAGGGCCGATAACCATACCAGAAGAATGTAGGGCCCTGTCAATCACCGACACACAAGTTAAAACAGCTCTATCCAAAGCCAAAAACACAGCTTCACTAGGACTGGACGGTGTCCCAGGCTGTGTCTTACAAGAGCTCCAAAATGAACTAACCCCTCACCTAAACACACTGTTCAAACTCAGCCTCACTACAGGCTACGTACCCACAGAAAGGCGCACAGCTACAGTTATCCCACTCCACAAAGGTGGAGCCACAACGGACCCCGGGAACTATCGCCCTATAAGCCTGACTAGCCTGGTCTGCAAGGCTATGGAGTGCATCATCATGGAACTCATTAACAGAGACATTGGGAACTTCCAAACCTTGGACCCTACCCAGTATGGCTTTGTTAAGGGCATATCATGCCTCCCAATCCTGGTGGACTTCTTTGAGACAGTTACCAAGGCATTAGAAGAGGGAAAGGAGGTCCACAGAGCCTACCTAGACCTCGCAAAGGCTTTCAACACCATTCCCCATTTTAGGATTATAGACAAGCTCACCAGCTTCAACATAAACCCCTATGTCACAAGATGGGTTGCCAACTGGCTCATGGATAGAACCCACATGGTGAGAGTTGCAGGTTAAACCGGTTACAAGTGGCATCCCCCAGGGCTTAGTCCTAGGACCCCTCCTGTTCGGTATATACTTCTCAGAGGTACAGGCAAGTATAGGAGGACTATGGCTGACCAAGTTTGCAGATGACTGCAAACTAGGGGCCATATTTGATTCCCTGGCTGATACAGACACCCTCCAGAAGGGTCTCACTGAGATGGATACCTGGTGTCAAAATCATGGCCTCAAACTAAATGCCAAAAAGTGCATAGTCATCCCCTTTGGAAAAAACAAAGCACCCACAAACTACACATAGGTGGTAGTCCCCTAAATACAGAAAATGTAATAAGGGATCTGGGGACCCAAGTAGATAGTAATCTCTCCTTTGATAATCATATTGCCAAAGTGGTTAGAAAATCCTTCTATGTGGCCCACCTAATTACAAAAGGGTTTGCATCTAGAACAAAAGAGGTTATTGTGCCTCTCTACTCATCACTCATTAGACCCATCTTAGAATACAATGCCCCATTTGGGATGTACCTTACAAGACACCTGCAACAGCTGGAAAGACCACAAAAGTACCTCACCAAGAGGATTACTGGCCTCAAACAGATGCCATATGCAGCCCGACTCAAGAAACTCCAGCTGTACTCGGTTACATACCGCTTACTCAGAGGTGATCTCTGCCAACATTGTATGTCAACAAGGTCATGTCCAACCCAAAATTGATGGGCATGCTCCACCTAAAAAAAAACAAATCCCAGAGAGCCACATGCTCTAGAGATATAAACCTCACCACAATGATAAATAGGACATGCTGGAGGGATAGAGTCCTGTCCCAGAGACTCCCCATGCTTTGGAACAGGATTCCAATATATATCAGGCAGAGCCCCTCACTAACACTCTTCAAGAGAAACCTTGACGGGTGGAAGGGAAACAGAAAATTTACCCCGGGGATTACTGCAGTGGCTCTGCTGGACAGTGGCGCAGGGAACTAATGGTTCTGCTGGACAGGAGCACAGGGAACTAATTCTAAGGGGGTGGCGAAAGCCAACACATTCTGGCTAGGCTTATAAATGCCCTTGGGCAGATAGCCTAGTACTTACCTATGAACCTATATATATATATATATATATATATATATATATATAGATATATAGATATATATAGAGATATATAGATATATATATATATATATATATATATATATAGATATATATATCTATCTATCTATATATATATATATATATATATATATATAATATATATATATATATATATATATGCACACACACACACACACACACACACACACACACACATATATATATATATATATATATATATATACAGGATCTACTCACTTTAGTTGAGTACCCTATATATCAGCCATCAAAACACTGACCCCAATACAAATGTCGAGATATTACAACTCATGTGTTGAGAATGAACCTTGGAGCAAGTCCATTGAAGCCCCTGTTAATTATACATACTAACTCTAAAACAGCACAATCTCCAGGAAAAGGGAATATTCCTTTACCCAGAGATTATCAGTCTCAAACACCTGTCAACCATCTACATTTACCAACCAAATGCAGTTGATTAAACAGATGTCAATAAATGAGCATTAAGACCAAAAGCATTGACCCCTAGTCATACATACATATGCATATATGGATACAGATACATTTTTGTATATATAAATATTATACAGATATGTGTGTGGATAGATCTTGGTACAGATATACACACACACCCACACACACACCTGAGTGCCATTCAATTGGTTGAATTGTGCTATCATTGCATATTAAAAAAAAAAAAACATAGCTAGTCAGAAATCAGATGATCGAACATTGACAGCTTTGTTTCTGTGCAAAAACATGAACAATGGGAATTGGGGAACTTGCCTCCACTAAACAGAGATCCTGGAGTTGGTATATATAATTAGCAGGCATTGTCGATGTGCCGGGGGGGGCTTGTCTCCCTACAAAAAACACCTTTTTTTTTTTAAGTTATTGATCAAGTAAAGAGTATTAGGATATTGACTTTTTATTATTTTTATTTTATTTTACGTTTGTTGACCAGGATAGTCCAAATGGATACATGTCCATTTTCAGCAGAGGCCCGGCGAGAAAAGCTCCAACAAATATACAGAAAAATATTACATATAACATGATAAGCACCGTTTACACATCTAATTATGACAAGCAAGTTATACAGTCCAACAAATTGCAGATTTAAATGAAGTCATAAACAAACTGATTCTGACTGAGCTAGAGTTGCAAAGAAGTATTTTTTGCACACAATTTTAGAGAATGGAGCTAGTCAGGACTAGAGCAAGGCCATAGCCACTGTGATTTGAGATATAGTTTGAGTCTTTTTTTGAATTGGGCTAAGGAGGGTTCTAGAGTAAGTTTCGCAGGGAGGGAGGTCCAAGTTTTACCAACAGAGTTTGCAAACAGAGAGTTACCGGCTGTTATTGGATATGAATGTTTGTACCAGCAGTCTGTTGGATGAGCAAAGTGATGTAACGTTGCTATATGCGATGATTATGTTTTTAAGTGCTGGCATATTATCTGGTTGTGTGAGTATTTTATGTGCCACTGTAAGCTGGTTATATTGAAGTAGGCTTGGCAGTTCTATCCAGCCAAGGTGTTTTAGATTGTGACAGTGTTGTGGTCTGGAGGGCATGCCAGTGGCAAATCTAGCAATCTGATTATATATCATGCTGAATTCCCTGATGCCAACCATATTCTATGACTGTGGACCACTGTATTACAAGCTTCTGTAGTTAATATAAGTATTAAATATTTTCTGTTTGAAATGCATTCATTTTAACTATAAAGGAGGGCCTTTGTTTAAAGCCTTTTTCTTAGCCTCCAGTGCCTCAGTACACAAAGCCAGTAATTAAGATGCTTGTATGCTATGTGTAGAAGGGAGTCAAAAGAAACTGATAGTAAATAGTGGCACATTTCATAGATCTGCAGAATACTGAACTACCGCCACATAGATGTCAAGACTCAAACAGTATTACCACATTTTAGTTACTTAATTTAAACAATTTAAAATGCATCAACATAAACCAGTGAAATACAGTATAGAAATGTGAGAAAAAATATATGAAGTATAACATAATAAGTTTTTTTTTTTTTTTTTTTTTTTTTAAGAAGATGGATTATAGCTAGCTAATCAAAGGCTACACCTAACTTAACTACACAGGCTCTGCCTCTGACAAGACAGCCAGAGGGTGGTATGAGAAAAAGATATAATAAATTGTGTAGTATTTCAGTCACTATTTTACAGATGGAGATTAATTTCATAACCCAATTAATGGTGGGAGAAATCCACAGACAAATAATTTGCTGCAAATGGTTATAATTAGCAAGAACGAACAATGGCCCATTTAGAATAAAACAGCAGTGAGGGAGCTTTTATTAATAATTACATTTTCTACAAGTAGATGAACTTTGAAACAAAGTATGCTGTCAAATCATGAGACAGAAGTTACAAGCTCATTAGCAGCACAATATTTAAAATAAATATCAAAAGTGAAGCACAGAAAAAATGCAGCTGTCTGTCAGCAGCTACATTATGAATTTTCAAACATCTAACAGCAGTTTTATTACATATCACAGCACTGATGCAAGGAAAATTAATACCGTCACCACAGGCTTTATGGAACACGTCAGCTTTAATATTTCACTGAAGACATTCAAAAGAATGGAAAGGAATGAAGTCCTAAAAGCCTACTAATTCCATGAAAACATGGGGAGTTTAGAAAGTTTTCCATAGAATTAACTCAAAGAGCAGTATGAAAGACATTAAAAGCTCTTGACTCAACTTATTAGTCTTTGTTGACCGGGAAAATTCCGACTGGGTAAATCCCATTTTCAGGAGAAAAGCTCCATATTTAAATTACACATGAAGTTCATTTGTAATTGCAGGATAAAAACATATATACATGAGCTTACTTACATGATTTTTACATATTTTTAAATATTTCTTACATGAACATAGCATTTTAACACAGAGCAGGAGAGAAATTAACAAAGTAACTACTGAACAGAGAAATAACACACAATAACAAGTCAATGTATTTATAGCATGATGGCTGCAGGGAAAAGATCAAACTGGGGTGTTTTTGACTATAATAATTTATAGACAGAAAAGTACAATATAGCTTAAAAATTGATAAGAGAGAGATATGGAAGGAAAATTATAGAAATAAGCAGTAAGATAAATGGACAGAGGAGGAACTGTAGTTAGTGGTGGTGTGTGAGAGAAGATGGAAAATTAAGGGTTTACTAAGTAAGAATGAGGGGGAGGAGTAGTGATAAGGTATAAAAAGACTGGGAAGCAAAGTGGCTAAAAGAGAGAAAAGTCATCTTTATAAAGTTAGCTAGATGAGCAGGAAGAACAGAACCATCCTTGGCATATGTGCTGTTTAAACAAAGTTTTGAAACTATTTTTTTTCTCAAAATATTTTCTTATTTTTATTTATAATTTACAAGTATTGAGTAATAAATACATTTTATTACTTAAATATAACGACTTACCTTGTAACAGCTCGTCCGCAAGCTGCAAGTTATCGGGGAGGGAGCGAGTTCAGGAACACACTCCCTATTTAAGGGAGTACTTCTTGAACCTGTCTGCTGGATCCATCAGCAGGCACATTGAGAAAAAGGTTGTAGGAATGTGTATGATTTTGCTGTTTATGGTTTGTGCCTTTATTTAAGTGGGGTTTCTTAATGCAGTATCTTACACAGTTAAAATATGCTTTCTTTAATTAGGGCACACTGGGTGTGGCGAGCTCCAGTAGTGTGAGGCATATATCCTATCTCATTTGCTTTAACAGTTTGGATTAAAGTACCAGTTGTACAGGGGGTGCTTATCCAGATCTGTAGCTGCATCTCGCTTTTGTGGAAATGTTAAGTTATTATGGGGGCTAAAGACTGGAGTCTAACTACAGGGAATCCACTCAAATTTTATTATATTTTAGTGGGAATTGTGTGTACATTAAATGGTATTGCATAAATATGGGTATCATGGTATCTTGGGCACAATGATTTTATAATGAAGTTATAATGCTGGTGTCATTTTTGTTAAGTTTTGGGTGTGTCATTTCAGATAACCTGTAGTAGATAATGATTACCTCAGCAATTGATTGCTAGGTTGTACACATCCTTGTTTTTGGCAGAGTGATTGGTGTAGGATATGAGAAGGCATTCCGGAACCCCTGCAGCAGCTCAGTTGGTTTTAGTCACAGTGGCATTTTTCAAGGAAAGGATGAGCAGGAAAACATCCTGAAGGCTATACATTCTAGAACCTTGGAGCAGCTCGGCATCTCAGAATCCATTGCTTTCAATACCAATGGAACTCCATGTGGTCTTAGTTTGTTATATCCCCCCTTTTGTTTTCCTCTGTTGTTGTGGTTATTATTCCCTATGCTATTTTCTATTTTTCAGGTTCAGCTACCATATGGTCCATTAAAGAGACAGCTGCATCTATCGCCAGAAGCGCAAGGCTTGCTACTTGATTTAGAAACAGTGGAGACAGCTGAGCAGAGCCTGAATTCCAAAAGGAGACCTTCACTGAATTCAGAGAAGGGTGCAGCTGAAGGACCAGCCCCAGCTAAGAAGGCTTGGAAAAAGATAGCCAGAAATATCCTCCAGCCAAAGGCTCACCCCTTCCTGCTCTTCCGAAATATCAACAGAAGCACAAGGTAACATCTCTGTTGGGTCTATAGGGCTTAATATTAATCTGCTGAAAATTGTTTAGATTAGTTTATAAATTCTTTGCTGGAAGAAGGGAGGGTTAGGTTGTTTCACTTAGCCTTTGAAAATAACTTTGTTGTGTTATTATTTTGTTTAATGCACCTGTACCTGACTGTGTGCCAAGAACAAAATATGTAATCTTATGGACTCTCCTAGCTATTGCAAGGAAGAACATTACATCAAACTGGAAATCCAAAGCTTCTCCAACTTTTAAGCAATTCATGAATATGGTGTCAGCAGTATCGCAACTGGAAATGAAAACTATTAAAGGAAGAACTGAAAGAACTACATCATTATACGTAGCATGGCAAAAAGTAACTGAAATACTGGAGAATAATGACTGCAGCAGATTATAATCGGGAAACAATTGTATAGAAAGTCAATTATATGTCAACAATAGACACCCTTGTAAATACTTTATTTTGGTTTTAATGTTTGATATCTGTTTAGAGGTTTTAGCCTACCTTTTTAAATAATTTGTAAATACTTCATTGTCATAAACAACCTGCATTCATGTTTTCTTGTTTTTGGAAATGAATAAAAATATTTAAAAAAAAAAAAAAAAGAAAATAACTTTGTTGCCAATTCTTGCCCCCCCCCGGCTTACCCTCAAGCTTTACAGGTTCCAGTTCACCTGGCTCTCACATTACAGCATTACAGCAATGTTCCCATCAAGGTCAATGGCAAGATTATAAAAAGAGAGTTTATAGATATTTTTGATCTAGTAGACAATGAGGGAATTAAATGCATACTAGATGCCGCAACAGGTATAAGGCCTTGATGGCAGCCTTTGGGAAGAAGGTGTCAATTAGGACACCAGTCAGGAACTGAAACAATTGATCTCTGGGTTTTGTGGCACTTATGAGAGTAATCACTGAAAAGGACACCACCCCGGCATTGTCTTTATTAGTTTATTTTGTAGCTATATGGGAAGCCCATCATGTGAAAGGGGGGTTTGGTTGGTTAAATTATGATCAGTGCTTCTGAAAGCTCTGAATAGTTCCCTCAGGTGGGTGTCAAGGCATCCTGACATGTGGTCCAGTGCTATGATGGACAAGGAGGTGACTATGGGAATTGATGGAAGGGCTGTTAATCCAACGGCTACAAAGTTTTGCTGGGTATTTAATCAAGGCTAATGTGTCTGGCAATCCTGCAAATACAGTCGCTTGTGTTCAGGATGTGGGAAAGGACATCCTGCTTCTAGGTGTTTAGGCTTGTTGCCCAAGGAAAAGTTGTCCTTTTCTACTTCCAGACAGGGAGCACACCACCTCCTTTTGGGTCAAAACACCTTTTCCTGGGCACAAAGGGGGCCTTGGTAGGGGACCCAAATGTACCACAACAGGCTTATTCTCCCATTTGTGTAGATAGGGGCTCCTGCCTGCTGTCAGATTATCCAGATCAAAGGGCAGCAGCCTTCTTAAAAGCTTCTCCAAAGGTTTTCCTAGTTACTCCACAACCCTGTTAGATTCTAAGTTAGTTAACAATTTGTTGTCCATCAAGGGACATGAACATGTTGCTACTGAGTTGATAACAGAGAGCGAACAGCTGGCAGGATAATTGGCCCCTTTTTTTCCCCAATCAGGCTGGTTCCCAAACGAGAGGAGGGTGAGTTCTGGCTGATTCATCACTTGTTTCACCCATGGGGGACTCAGTCAATTATGTTATTGACACCAAGCTGACCAAAGTGCACTACTCTTGGACCAGGAGGCAGAGGTTATCATGGGCTATACTGACCCATGGCTCTGCAAGATAGATATCCAATCTGCTTTACATCTTCTTCCCATGAGACAAGAAAATTGGCCTTATTTAGGTTTTCAGTTCAATGGGAAAATATTTTTGACACTGAAATGCTAATGGGTGTGCTGTAGCTTGTGCAACATTTAAACTATTTAACACAGCTTTACATTGGTGCTGGCAAAAACAACCCCCCTGCCAGTCAGCAGTACACTATCTAGATGATTTATTGATAGTGAGGGAGGTTCAGGATGGTGCTTTGGAAGGTATATCTATTTTCAAGCAGCTTTGCTCAGAGTTGTGGGTACCCTTGGCTGATGACAAGTTAGAAGGACCAAGTCGAGTACTGATTTTTTTGGGTTTAAAGGTCGACACCAGTGATAACTCCTTCAAGCTTCCTCCACCCAAACTTCAACAAGTCCAACATTTACTTCAGAGATTCTTGGGTTTCAGCAAAGTTTGAGTAGGAAATTTCATGTAGTTACAAGGTTTGCTCAACTTTGACTGCTGGGCAGTTTCTCTAGGCAGAACTTTCCTACAATCTGTATCAAACTTGTTAAAAGGTAAGAAGCCCAAGCACTACCTGGTCCAGCTGACCAGACAGGTTAAGGATGACCTTTGGTTATGATTCACATTCTTGAGCCAGTTCAATGGAGTTCCTTTTACGCAGTACCCTTGGACCATTGCCACTAACCTCACGCTTTTTACTGATGTGGCGGTGGGGGTCCAATATGGGGGGTTATTTCATGGGCAGCGGGTTTTCTGAAAGGTGGCTGCAAAGCTGCTCTGAGAAGAGGAGGGGGGATATTATGTTTTTAGAAATTTTTCCCATTTGGGTAGCAGTGTTAGTATAGAAAGCTAGATTATGTGACAAGAGGATAATTTTTCACTTAGATAATATTGTAGTGGTTCACCCCCTCAAAAACGTTGTTTAAGGTCCAGGTGGGTCCACTCGGTCACCAGGCTTTTAGTTTTGCTGAGTCTAGAGATTAATTTGTCATTTTTGTATGTTCACATCCCTGGTTATCTTAATACTATAGCTGATAGACTCTCCTGGTTTCAGTTTGCCAGGTTTCCCCTCTTGGCCAAGCATTCGGATCCAATAGGCACCTAAGTTCCTGCAGACGTTTGGTAATTGGAGACAAGCATCATCAATAATGGCAAATTATTGGGCCGACAACACTAGAAAAAGCATATTCACCATCCCTCTAGGTTTTCAGAGCATTCTACAGTCTTTGTTCCCTGGTTCCAGGCCATCAGGCCATGGGGAGTACAGTTGTTGCTGCAATTGTTAGTGGCAAGGTCCACTGCAGTGGATTCACCTAAAACTCTCAGAGTACACCTTGCAGCTTTGGAATGGTTGGAGCATTTTTTGGGCCTTCAGGCTGCGTCAGGACATTTGGTTATGGGAAGGATACTTAAGGGGCTTGAGAACATGTAGGAATCTTCCTAGGATTCCAGAAAACCTATTGGGAAATAATGTCTTCCCCTTGTTATTCAAGGTCTTCTATAAGATCATGGCTGAATTTCACTTGTTTGTCTCTATGGCAGATTTGCTCACATTTCTGTATACAGATGTCTTCCTTTACAATGAACTTCTCCTTTACCTTTGTTGGGAGGATCTTGTCTTCCACAAGGAGTTTGTTATGATTTGGTTAAAAAATCCAAGCCTGATCAAGTTGTTAAAGGACAGCAGGTGCATCAAGACAAGGCCAGTGGGCTAGTCATTTGCCCCATGCATTGGGTCAGCTTGGTATGTAATATTACTCCCACAGAGAAAGTGTTAGGCTTTTTTATCATGCAGGCCTCACATAGGCCTTTTAACCTATTAGGGATTAACGCATTCCTTAGGAAGGCCTTGGCAGGGAAAGGAATTCACCCACAAGGTTACTCCTCGCATTCCTTCTGGACAGGTTTATCTCATTCTTGGCCATGAAAGGGTACTCTGTGCAGGTCATTCAAAGAATGTAAGGTGGGTCTCTGATGCCTATTAGTCATACATCAGGCACTAATTTTTATTTCTTTTGCAGAAATGGAGGTAATTTGGTTCTTGGATGATTCTTTTATTCATAGAGCATCAATTTGAGCCTTGGCCCACCCGGCTGGTCACTCAAGTTCGTCTGATAGTAACCATTGCACAGTTCATTCTTTTGGTTTCCCTGGTCTTAGCTGGTTTCAATGTTGGCATATTTGGTGCAAGATTACTATGGAAGAAGCCTTGCTCAGTATTGTGATAATTCACCTCAGGGGAAATGATCGGGGTCAAGCCCCTAAGAAAATCATGGTGGCCAGAATCCTATCCAGTATGGACCATTTGCAGCAGCTATATCCGAAGGTAATTTTCTTCTGATCTACCATCCTCCCAAGACTGTACTGGAATGGCACCAGAAGGTCTGGTGCCATTGAGAGAGACAGGCGTTTTATCAACCACAGAGTCAAGTCAGCTGCTAGCAAAATTGTTTTCCAGGTGATTGGACACAGTGTTACTGACAGACTGGAGCCTAAATTCTATGGTTTGGACAATGGTCATTTGAATAACATGGGCATTTGGTTTGTTTAATTTGGATATGGTTGTTGCTATCCAGAAGTTTCCTTCCATAACCCAGAATTTATTTGCGAGACTGCCAATTTGGGAGGAATGGCATGCCATGGCGGGTTGGCAGCAGCCTTACAGCTTCACCCCCCCTTGTGTTCCCCCCTGTTCCTGTTCAGTGGCCTCCGTTCTCCTCATGCTGGACCCAGATTTGACCAGCGACCACATCAAGGGATATGTGGCTTGTAAGTATGAGTTAAATGGGTTTGCCACCCAGTCTTCTCTGAAATGGCATCTGGACCAGGTGGGTTTACAGCAAGTGGCCTGAGGTGATGGCTTGATGGTATTTGTTGATATGTTGCATAAGAATTATTTATGGCATCACTATTGGTTGCCCTTCACTACTGTGCAATAAAAGGTCACAAAGTCAATCTGGTATGTTTTATGACTCAGCTCAGTGGACAACCAAAGTTTTGAAACTATAATTTTTTATCTGTTTTAACTGTGTAGAGGTTTCATTCCAGAGTTTTGACACATGAGAGTATAGAGTATCTAGAGCAGTGTTGAATGTCTTACAGATACATAATAAAAATGTATTGCTAGAGCAAAGGTCTCTAGTAGGTGAACAGCACAGTAGAGTATTTTGTAATACTGGGCATTTGTCTGGAGAGTACAGTAGATTGTGGGCAATGATTAGTTATGAGTATGTCGACGGTTTGGGAGCTCAAGCTAGTTTAATTGTTTTAATGCAAGACGGTGTGTTTTATTTGCAGTAGCAGGAGGCTAGTTTAGTTTTATGTGTAGTTTTGATATTTATAAGAATGGGGAAGCATATAATAGATAATGAAAGAGGTATGTTGCTGCTAAAGTAATCCTTGCTTGAACTGTCAAGTACTGTTTGGCCCTACAGAGGGAGACAAGTTTTTTTTTTTTTGCACTTTTTTGATGGAATGAAGTATCTGGTAATCATATTTGAGGTTGTCATCTATTATGACTTCAAGTAGTTTAGTTTGGCTTATGATTTCTATTTTTGGGTTATTACTGGAGATAATATGGAATTTCTATTTCTGGTTAGGGTGTTGTTTTCCAGTAAATAGCATAAATGCATTTATTTATTTATTGATTGATTGGCATTTGTTTACTGGGATGACCCACTGGGCCTTGAAGAGCACATTTTCAATGGGGCCTGGGGAGAAAAGCTCCATAAAACAAAACATTTAACAGTACTTACAATGTGAAGAACTGCAGAAAAAGTATAACATTATACAGACAATTTAAGCTTTACATAAAAAAATGCAAAGAAAAGAAATTAGAAATGCATTCATAAGATTACAAAAGTTAAAAGAAAAAAGGGTATAATACAAAGGGTCTATATTAGATGACTGAACTTTCAAAAGTTTGACTGTCATATGGTCTACACCATACGAGCGAATTTTTAAAAGTTCAAACATTTTAATGGAGATTTCCATACAGAGTGGAATGGGAAGATTTCCCTTTTCTGCACTGTAGTGCAATCTCGGAGTTGGTATACTTAAAAAGCGGGGGTGTGGGGGGCACAGCCCCCCCCCCCACGTTGGGGTGCAGGGAGGCTTGCCCTTTGCTTAAAATGTTGAGGTAGGTTGTGTAGTTTATTTATTTTTTTTATTAGATGTTCGAACTTTAAAAAGTTCGATCATATGGTGTCGACCATATGACAATCGAACTTTTGAAAGATTGATTATCTAATACAGAACCTAATACAAATCCAGTTAGTAGAAAGGTGTTCACGCAAGGAAGTTTTGAGAGAAGCATGACTCTGAATGGTATGAATTACAAATGGAAGGGTATTCCAGGTCCTGGCTACAACACAAGAGCAAAGTAATTGGCCTGCAGGTAGGTTGGGCTTGTGGACTTGCAAAAGGTTCTGTTTTTAAAATCTAAGGGATGTTTTGGGAAGATACTGAGTATATAAAGAGCTTAAAGCAGGACAATCTGAGGGGTTGAGCATTATTTTTTGAGCTGTAATTAATTGCAAATAGATGAGATAGTGTGGGAGTTCAAGTCAATTTAGTAAATGTAGGCTGTGCAGTGATGGGTGGCGTATCTAGAATTTGTTGCAAACTTTCATTTTTTTGGCATTAAACAGCAAGATAGAATGTTTTAGCCATATTTCAATACCAGTGAAAGATTTTTGAGTGATTTCTGGTAATTTTGTTATGGATGGGGCACGGCAGATAAGGGTTGAATTGTCAGCAAATTGTACGAGAGTGGCAAGTGTTGTAGCAGTATTTATGAAAATATTAAATAGAAGGGGGCAAGGTATTGAACCTTGGGGAACACCAAAGGAGATTGGTTGAAATGTTGAAAAGTTTTGTTGCCATTTAGTTGCCTTCTGATGCCTGCATACACACCTGTGAAACCAGGAAAGGGAGGGGTTAAGTGAGACCTATTGTTGCAAGTCCAAAAAGGTTTTTGGTGGGAGACTGCGTCAAATGCTTTGGAAAGGTGAAGGAACAAGGCTGTCCTCATTTCTGTATTGGTTTACTATGTTGGTGAAGTTATGGAAGCAGTAGCAGTACTGTGGTTGGGCCTGAAACTGTGTTAGGTGATGGAGAAGAGGTTGTGCTTTGTTATATGTTTCATAAGCTGAAAACAAATACATTTCCCCAGGACTTTCGAGCAGGGTCTACAGTTTGCTAACTGTTGAAGTACCTCCTTTGTTCATTTCCCAGGCCCCTGCTTGTAAATGTTTCATTTCCCAAGGCCCTGCTTACACCTATCAAGGGTACAAGAATTTATCAGATTTGGGATGCATGACTAGGCTTAAAAAGGTCCTTGTGGTCGTTAGCCTAGTAAAGACCTATGACAGAAACTGAAAGAGGGTTTTTAATGTAAACGACTTTAAGGGATGGGTAATATATACTAAATTGTAGGAGATAAGAGGGAATAAATGTAAGGGTGCAGGGGATGGAAGTGGGAGTGGGGCGAAACAGGCAGAAATAAACAATCATAGTAGCTGGAGGCAATCAGTCTAGGTAGGTAATTTTACCATAAGTAATGGCAGACAGACCCATTTAAAATCATGTACATTGCTAATAGTAGACTAAAAATGCTTAGTTATTAGTTGAGGACTTGCAAATTCATTATTAGACCAAATTAAATAAGCTAACAATAGATAAACTATGAAAGTGGAAGGGGGAGGCAGTCATGGACATTTTCTTAGCCTGAACCAATGCAACTGCTTTTACAAACAATTAATGGAGAAGAAGATACAAGCCTTGGTAACAAGCAATTTAACAAGAGACTGCTAGCTCAGTTACCAAATAACAATAAAGACATGCAGCAGTCTTGGCTTATATTTGCTACTTTAAATGCCATTTACAAAGTGATAAAGGAAAATACAATGTTGTACTCAGGGGATTCAGTGATAAACCTCTTGATGACAGTGCCTTGTGTTTTGTAAAAGAACACCACAAAATGTATCTTGAAGAAGTTGAAAAAGGAAAGCAGAATGCTGTACTCAGGGAGTTCATTGACTGATGACGTCTTGATGTCTAGATTGCAATGCCTTGTTGTGTTTTACAAAATAAGAACCCAAACTTTATCTTGAAGAAACTGGCTATGAGGAAAAGACCACAAGTGACTGTCACAAAATAAAGAAACTGGAGAAAATATTTTGTATATGTGTGTGCATAATAGTGAAAAAGCTGTGAAAATTTCAGCAAGAAACAGATCTTAAAGGAATACATAAACACATGTACTTAAGAGTACTCCTTGAGGAAGATAATTATGTAATGCCCTCACTTTATTCATTTGTTTTCCAAACATCCGCATTATCTTTTTCAGGAACATGGGAGAGCCAGAATATATCCCATCACTCAGTAAGGGCAATGCTGTTCAACTAATCCTGGAAAAGATATCAGCATACAAATGCATGGTCTGTAAACTTATGGGATGTTTACAGGGTCACCAGTTCACCTACAACACCTCTCTGGGATGTGAAACAAAACCAGGATATCAAAGAAAACCCCATGAAGGCTCAGCATAGAAACCCCAAACCAAAGAACCAAGCACTATGAGCCAGCAACACTAAATGCTGTATTATCATGCTGCCCAATAAAATTAAAATTTAACAATATCAGGGTACTGCAATATTTAAACTAAGGAAAATAAAATTAAAACAAAAAAAAAACTGTTATGTGATAACACTAAAAATGATGTTCAAAGTTACAGCAACTTAAAAAAACGGGACAAAAAGTGAAACACAAAAAAATTATGCCCTGAGCTAAAAGTTTTAATATACAAGACTGACAAAGCAAAGCAGTCACACAAATTGAAAAAGCAATATACAACTGAAATAAAATTTAATCTTGCAGCATGCTTGGTAGCCTTAAATGTAGTGCAAAATATATGAAAATAATATATCAATGTAAGAAATTAGAAGTTATGTCCTTACCATAACGTTCCATGTGGAGTGTTCATCTCGCCTTTGTTCTTACACCTGGGTTCGGAGCCGATCCTCGGCTCCGTGTCGGCCGCTTGCAAGCTCTGCATCGAGAAGAAGCTCGAGACCAACCTAACTCCCACAATCCCCCTCTGCCTTTACCTCAGATCTAGTTTGCAAGCAAACCAGAAGTCAGAGGGAGAACATTCATGCAAAAACAACATAACTGTAAGAACACTTATCCATATATATATACAAGATATACATATATACACAACCACTGCAAATGCAGAAGCCAAATAAACCAGACCAGGCACCAAACTGTATGTTCTTCCTGAGGGTGGGAGGGTGGGAATGTAAGAACAAAGGCGAGATGAACACTCCACATGGAACGTTATGGTAAGGACCTAACTTCTAAATGTGAGAGTGTTCGATCTCGCCGTTTGTTCTTACACCTGGGTAGCATCCCTAGCTCCATGTTCCTGAGGAACTCACGGGAGAACGTTCTTGAGCACAGTGGAACCAAAGGTTGCCCTGTCCCTAGAAACCCTGTCTACCTTGTAATGAGAAATGAATGTATGTGGTTTAGACCAAGTGGCAGCTGCACAAATAGTGTCTAATGGTAAGCGAGCTGCATGAGCCAGGGATGTAGAAACTGATCTTGTAGAGTGACCCTTGGGTTTGACAGGTAAAGTTTGTTCTGAAGAATCATAAACGAATATAATGCAATCAGTTAGCCATTTGGAAAGGGTTCGTTTAGTAACTGCTACACCTTTCCTGCTGTCAGCAAAAGCTACTAAAAGTTGTTCAGATTTCCTGTGATCCTTTGTTCTATCCAAGTAAAATCTAAGTTGTCTATGAACATCCAACTTGTGTAACATATACTCCAACTTATTGGAGTGATTTTTGAAAAAGGTAGGCAGTTCAATGGATTGATTAATGTTATTAATAGAGCAAACTTTGGGGAGAAAGGATGGATTAGTGCGAAGAGATACTCTGTCAGAATGAAAGATCAGATAAGGGTGTTTAATGGAAAGAGCCTGAAGCTCAGACACTCGCCTAGCGGATGTAATGGCTACCAAAAAGAGGGTCTTCCACGACAAATACTTCAATGGACAAGAGGAGGCTGGCTCAAATGGAGGTAACATCAATTTAGATAATAAAAGGTTTAGATTCCAAGGAGATGTAGGAGTTCTAACTGGTGGTCTAATATGGAAAGATCCTTTTAAAAAGGCCTTACAAAGTCTGAGAGCCATAATAGGTGCCCCACATTCTTCCACATGAAAGTTGGAAATGGCAGCCAAGTGCACTCTTAAAGTGTCAGGAGAAGCTCCTTGGTGGAACAACTCTGTTAAAAACTCCAAGATCTTGTTTAAAGGAGCTATAACAGGGTCCAAATGCTGTGTATTTGCCCAGAACACAAAATGCTTCCATTTACTAGTGTAGGTCTTTGTAGTGGAAGCTTTATGAGAAGCCACTAGTATATTCTGAACTGCAGGTGAAAGAAGATCAGACCTGGCTAAGTAGGGAAGCGGAGCAGCCAAGCTGCTAGATGGAGTGACAAGAGCGAGGGGTGGGGAGCCCCTGACGAGTGGGTCAGTAGATCTGGCTCCGGGTCCAGGATCCAGGGTCCCCGAATGCGGTGTGCCAGAAGAAAGGGAAACCAAATTTGACGAGGCCAGAATAGGGCAATGAGGATAATCATCCTTTGCAGGTTGTTGGCTTTCTGCAGAAACCTTGCAATCAGGGGAAAGGGAGGAAAAGCGTACAGGAGACCCGGGGGCCAATCGTGAACCAGCGCGTCCCTGGGGACTTCCCCTGGAGGGGGTAATAGGGCAAAGTATCTCCTGCATTTGGCGTTCATTGGAGACGCAAAGAGATCGCAGGAAGGCTGGCCCCACTTGCGAAAAATCTTCTTCGCAACTGACTGCTTGAGGGACCACTCGTGAGGCAACAGGATTGCTCTGCTCAGCCTGTCGGCTATGACGTTGGATGACCCCGGGATATGCGTTGCGATCAGAAAGCGACCCCTGGACTCCGCCCATTGCCAGATTCTCATGGCCTCTCTGCATAGCTGATAAGACTTGGTTCCCCCTTGTTTGTTTATGTACCAGACTACGGACATGTTGTCTGTCTGAACTGCAATAGTCCCTAGAGGAAGAAGGGGAGCAAAGTGTTGCAACGCTAGAAACACTGCCCTCAACTCTAGAACATTGATGTGCAGATTGTACTCTAAATTGGTCCATTCGCCTTGGACTGTCTGTCCCTGAAAGATGCCCCCCCACCCTATCAGGGAAGCATCCGTGGTCACCGTAGCTGTCGTGGGTAGCACAAATGGTCTTCCGCTGGAAAGGTTGCAAGTCTGAAGCCACCAGGCTAGGTGTGATTTGCATGTGTTTGTGATCAGAATTTCGTGTGTCAGAGGTAGCTGTTGGAACGACCATTGTGCAAACAGTAGCCATTGCAGAACTCTCATGTGCAGTCTTCCCAATGGTATCGCAATGAGAGAAGCTGCCATGAGACCCAAAACCTTCAGAACCAGTTTTGCTGGGGATTTTCTGGATGACAGAAGAAGAGATATGTGGCTTTGTAGTGAGGCTATCCTTTCTGGAGGAAGCCTTATAATTAAATGATGCGTATCCAATTCTGCTCCTATGAATGAGATATGCTGTGATGGCTGTAGTGAAGATTTTTCGAAATTTACGGAAATTCCGAGGTGAACACAAAGCTGTAGTGAGTAATCCCTGGCCTGAATCAGTTGACGCTGGGTGGTGGCAGAAAGGAGCCAGTCGTCCAGATACGGAAACACCTGGAATCCCAGGCGTCTCAGGTGAGACGTCACCACTGCCATGCATTTGGTGAAAACCCTGGGGGCTGAGGTCAGACCAAAGGGCAGGGCTCGAAACTGAAAGTGGCTGGCTCCCAGCCGGAAGCGCAAGTGATCCCTGGATGCCCTGCCCATTTTGATGTGGTAGTATGCGTCCTTCAGATCTATTGAGCACATCCAGTCGTCCTTCTGTAAAAATGGAAGGATCGATTGAAGCGTGACCATTTGGAACTTTTCTTTCTTGACAAAGGTATTGAGGTTGCTTAGGTCCAGAATCGGCCTCCAGTCCCCTGTCTTCTTTGGAACTGAAAAGAACCTTGAGTAAGTTCCGAATCCTCTTTGGTCCGCTGGGACTGGTTGGATGACTCTTTTTTCTAGCAGCTTTGAAATTTCTATAGCTGCTGGGTCTCGCAGATGGGGCGGCACATCTGGGAGTCTTCTCTTCGGAATGGGGGGCAATAGGAAGGGTATTCTGTAGCCTCTGGTAACAACGCTTTTTACCCAGTTGTCTGATGTAAGATTTTGCCAGGCCTGAGGGTATAAAGCTAGCGACCCCGACTGCCTCCAGAGCAGGACAGTCGGGCCTCCTCTCAGGAGTGCTGGAAAGGTTTTCCAGGGGGTGTATCCCTGTCACCTTGGTTTTGCAGACCCCCTCTGCCGCCAGGGTGGCGTCTTCCACCTCTGCCCCCTCCTCTGCCTCTAGAGGGGGCATCACCCTGTGTGCCTGGGAAAGATCCTTGGGGTTTTCGAAACCACATTTTTCCACCACGTTGCCCTTTGGGGTACGGTCTGGATGGGGTGGAAAAACGGACTCCGACAGCAGACAGAGTCTTTCCCTCCTGCTCACACCGGGTAAGGGTCTCCTTTACTTTGGGGCCAAAGAGAGTGGCACCATCAAATGGGGCATTAGTAAAGGAAGACTTGAAGGCTTCCGCAAATGAACATAAGCGCATCCAGGATTGTCTACGAAGAGCAATCGCTGAAGCTGCTGCCCTACACGATCCTTCAGCTGCGTATGAGATCAGCCTCATGGACGAGTTTACAATGGATGTAAGGGTATTGAGATGTGCTGTAACTTTTTCTGAAACAGCAGCATCTGTAGTACCCTGGAGGGTATCTCCCAACTCTTTGATTAGATCCCTCTGTAGCCGTGTGAAGTGGGTCAAATAGTTCAGGGATCGCATAGAAAAAGCCGCTGAACTAAAAATGCGCTTCCCGTACCTGTCCATAGTCCTAGAATCTCTGTTAGGCGGATGGACAGATGAGGAAGATTCCGACATCTCCTTTTTCGTGGCCACTGCCACCACCATAGCGTCCACTGGCACTCCCTTTGTTAGATAAGCCTTATCCTGAGGGGCAGTAATATACTTGTTAGGCTTTCTAGGGACTGGCTCCACCGTGTCAGGCGTCTCCCACGCCCTTCGAGCAATCAGCTCCATTAATTCATCGAAGGGCGGAGTGACCCAGGAGGAGGAAGGGCGAGCACCGAATGCCTTCAGCAAGACTGACTCATCCTCAGAAGGGGGGAGGGATTGCCAATCACCTCTCTGCTTTAGGATCTCCAGGATGTCAGAAAAGGAGACATCCTCTGAGGGTGACTTTGGGGACCCTTCTGACTCATCCAAGTCAGTGTCCGATTTCAATGATTCTTGTGGAGAATCTAAGTGTCTCCTCTTACACAGTCTTTTCCTAGGGACTTCTTCAGGGGGAGCATCCGAAGAAGCCTCCGAGGAAGAGGGGGCACCCTCCAGGGGTGGCTGAGACACAGGTGCTCGACGCTTAGATGTAGCCGTGGGTGCAGAGGAGGATAACGGTCCTTTATGGGGAGGAGAAGCTGTTTCTGCTGATGTGGTTGTCTGGGTAGACAACACCTTCCTCATGAGGTCGAAGGCCCCCGGGTCCCGAGTCGAGGTATCTCCCGGTTCCGAAGAAATGGGAAGAATCCCCGAGACAGGCACCGAAGGCATCGACCCCGAAGACGGAGCCGAGTCGATCCGAGCCGAGGCCCCGAGAGGGAGCATCGGAACCGAAACATCGGTCCGACTCTCGGTCCCGGAACCAAGGATGGATCTTCGGCTCCGAGACTCCGGTACCGGATCCGACAAAGTCGAGGTGAACGGAGCCGACCGAGAGAAGGACGGTTCTTTGCCCGAGGGCTCCACAATCAGCAGATCAGCCTCTTCTGGCTCCGAAGACTGGACAGGTCTCGGAGGAGGAACAGATGGAGATAAGGGAAGGCCTTCGAGTCTCGACACCAACTGAGAGGAGACCGAGATGAGTTTGGATAAGGCCGTATTCTCCATTAACTTCTGCACCACGCGGTCTACATCGGTGTCGGAGAGGGGTCTGGAAGAGCGCGTCAAAGGAATCGAAGACGGAGCCGACCTCAACAGTGTCGGGGGAGGGAGCTCCGTCACCGGTTCCAAGACTCGAGGCTCGGAAACTGACAACAGTTGAACACTCGGCCCCGAAGTCTGTGGAACCGGTGATCGAACTTTAACTGAAGAGCTCGGAGCCGATGACCTGGGCTCCGACGTCTTCGATTCCTTCGAGGATTTGGATGCCTGGTCTGAAGCATCCAGAGCCTCTTGAAAGGTAGGTTTTAAAAGACCCCTATCCATAAGTTTCCTGCGCCTATCTGTCATGACCCTTCCACTGAAAGAATGACAAATTGAACAGTCTTCTTGCAGATGGAGAGGGCCAAGACAGTAGACGCAGGAACTATGGTTATCAGTCACTGACATCTTTTGCCCACATTGGCAACGCTTAAATCCAGACTTAGCTTTCTCAGACATCTTAGATAAAGCTAACAAAGATAAAGTTAGTAAAATGTCAAATCCAGTAGGTATGTCTAATCCGGTAATTTAGTCAAATCCAGTAAAAAGGTCAATCCGGTAGTCAATCCAGTAAAGGGTGGGGTTAGGCCCCGAGGGAAAACTCTAATAAAGTTTAAATAACTTTATATGGAACCGAGGATTCCTCGAAACACTATAACACACACACACAGTCACTTAGATAACTTTTTAAAAAAAGAAATTCTTAAGAAATACAAGAAAAAATATATAAATCTTAGCTTAAGGTTGCTCGAGCTCATCAAACTGATGCGAACACTGCAGCGGCAAACTAGATCTGAGGTAAAGGCAGAGGGGGATTGTGGGAGTTAGGTTGGTCTCGAGCTTCTTCTCGATGCAGAGCTTGCAAGCGGCCGACACGGAGCCGAGGATCGGCTCCGAACCCAGGTGTAAGAACAAACGGCGAGATCGAACACTCTCACATTATACCATTACTTAAAATTCAGAGCAAAACATTAACTTGCTGGTGTATGTTTTACATAACCAGATCAATTATCTCCAACTGACAAGAAGCCAGTTGTGTAATATGCTAAAACAGCTGCAGCGGCAGTGCTTACAGTGATAGTTCATTTAAGAGTTCAGGGCGAGTTTCTTAAGCAGCTTATGCTTAATGCAGA
Source organism: Protopterus annectens (assembly GCF_019279795.1). Classification (NCBI taxonomy): domain Eukaryota; kingdom Metazoa; phylum Chordata; order Ceratodontiformes; family Protopteridae; genus Protopterus; species Protopterus annectens. Next base: position 277,925,073 of record NC_056738.1, on the reverse strand, counting down.
TGTGTTTTCTCTTGGTATAAGAGAGGAAATATTCCAGGTTACCATTCAAGCTAATCCAGTTCCTGAACACCACAATGTAGTACTGGGTTTGCATCGGCCTGCACCCCTCCATGACTCCACAGCACTTAATTATTCAAAAGCAGCCTGGGCACTGTACAAATTCAAGGCGATTAAGAAAATATGCTGCAGGAACAAAGTAAGGATCTGCCATATGTCACAATATCTGAAATACAGCAACTACAACTGGTCTCTACAACACTATCAGATAATTATGAAAGCTTCATGGCATCAATTATGAACTGTGCTAGGTATTGTGCAATGAGCAGCAAGAGAAGCAAAACCAGGTAACCAATGTAGAAAGCAGGTGCTTAGCTAGAGTGCTAGCTTGGTTCACCTCTGGGAGGGTGGTGGAGACGAGCCATTTTTTACAGCACCTGAAGGGGACCCTATATTTGGCAAACTTGCTATTGATGTTTACAGCTCTCCCACCTCTAAGCAGAGAAGCAAAACAAAAAACTCACCTGTGCGACATAGGGTATCAATATACAGAGCATTCCGTTATGAAGTATGTGTTCTCCAAGGATCTGCCTCTGAAACAGGCTGAGAGTTGTGATGTAAAGGCCAAACTGAATGTGATAATAGCTGTCTAGACAAATATTCAACTGTATTAGCAAAGCAGCCCTTACTTATATGAAGAAAGCACAGTGGCATGAGTAAACTTACCATAACATAGACTGGGAGCATTACTCTAGCTCCAACACCCTAGCCCAAAGGTTCCTAGAATTTATAAACTCAAATGCTATGGAACAACTTGTTACCACTCCCACAAGAGGGGAAAACATACTGGACCTGATCATCACCAACATGGGGACTCTATGCTCCAGACCAGAAGTGTATCCCTCACTAGTAAGATCAGACCATAAACTAATCTCACTGGATATTCACATCCCGACCCCACCCCCTGCCCAGAAAACCACAGTGAAAAACTTCTCTAAAGCAAATTTCACACTCCTCAAAACCGAGGTGGAATCCTTCAAAGCCCCCAGACCTGTGGAAAATATGGCCCAGACCGCAGAATCCTTTATAAACGCATTCTATGAACACCTTCAGGAATGCATGGATCATGCGATCCCAAATAAAACCAAGACCCAATCCTCCAAAGGCAGATGTCCTGTCTGGTGGACCCCAGCCATAAACAAACTATACTATAGAAGGAGGAAGCTACTAAATGATAGAGCAAAATCCCAAAAAGGGAAGGCATCACTGATCAGTATTAGCAAAAAACTACGGGCACTCATAAAATTGTCTAAGGCCAGCTTCGAGAGAAAAATTGCACAGGACACTAAGGATAATCACAAGGCTTTCTTTAGTTATGTTAGGAACCTGGGTGGTAATTCCCAGATATGCTCAGAATTAGTCCAAAATGACAAAAAATACACTGAACCCACAGACATTGCCAACATCCTAGCTGACAGGTTCAGCACAAACTCCCCCCCCCCACCAAAGGGCAAATATCTATCCCAGCAGAGTGCTGCCCCTCTGACATCTCAGATGCTCAGGTAAGAGCCGCCCTCTCCAAAGCAAAAAACACAGCATCAATGGGACCAGACGGTGTCCCGGGCTGCGTCCTACATGAACTCCAAGAAGAGCTAAACCCAAACATAAAACTACTGTTCAATCTCAGCTTTACTACAGGATATGTGCCCAAAGAGTGGCGTACAGCAACAGTGGTCTCTCTCCATAAAGGTGGTGCCTCAACGGATCCTGGAAACTATCGCTCCATAAGCCTGACTAGCTTGGTCTGCAAAGCTATGGAAAGGATCATCATGGACCTCATAAATAAAGATATTGGGGACCTACAGACACTGGATCCTACCCAGTTCGGCTTTGTTAAGAGCAGATCCTGCCTTTTAAACCTGGTTGATTTCTTTGAAACGGTCACCAAGGCCATTGACGAGGGGAAGGTGGTCCACACAGTCTACCTGGACCTCGCAAAAGCCTTCGATACAATACCCCACTCGGGCATTATAGATAAGCTCACCAGCTTAAATATAAACCCCTATGTCACTAGATGGATTGCAAACTGGCTCAAGGACAGAACCCACATGGTTAGAATTGCTGGAGGCATGTCAGACTCCAAACCAGTTACAAGTGGTGTCCCACAAGTCTCAGTCCTGGGACCTCTCTTGTTCGGTATATATTTCTCGGAGGTACAGGCCAACACGGAAGGACTGTGGCTGACCAAGTTCGCAGATGACTGCAAACTGGGCACCATAATCGACTCTCCAGCCGACACAAGCATCCTCCAAAAGGGCCTCATAGAAACAGACAACTGGTGCCAGAGCCATGGCCTCAAGCTAAATGCCAAAAAGTGTATAGTCATCCCTTTGGCAAAAACAAAGTGCAGAAATTACCACATAGGTGGTAATCCATTAAGTACAGAAGAAGTAATTAGGGACCTGGGGACCCAAGTTGATAGCAATCTCTCATTTGACAACCACGTGGCCAAAGTGGTTAGAAAAACATTTTATATAGCCCACCTAATCATGAAGGGATTCACATCTAGATCAGGGGAGGTCATCGTGCCTCTTTACTCATCCCTCATCAGGCCCATAATTGAGTACAATGCCCCTTTTGGGATGTACCTTACCAGACACCTGCAGCAACTGGAAAGACCCCAAAAGTACCTCACCAAGAGGATCAAAGAGCTCAGACAGATGCCATATGCTGCCCGGTTAAAGAAACTCCAGCTCTCCTCAGTGGCATACCGCCTGTTCAGAGGCGATCTGTGCCTGACGTATAAAGCCATGTCCAACCCGGAATTAATGGACATGCTGCACCTCAGAAAATCCAAATCCCATCGAGCTATGCGCTCGAGAGACTTGAACCTCAGCACTGAAATAAATAGGACATGCTGGAGGGACAGATTCATAACCCAGAGGCTCCCTTCACTTTGGAATAAAATCCCAGTCCAGGTTAGGCAGAGTCCCTCATTGACTCTATTCAAGAGGAATCTTGATGCGTGGATGGGAGATCGTAGGTTTACCCCGGGTATCACTTCTGTGTCACTGTTAGACAGAGGCACAGTATACTAACCTCAAAAAAGGGCATAGCAAAATTAATTTAAAATGGGTGGCGAAAGCCAAACACATTCTGGCTAGGCTTATAAATGCCCTAGGGCAGATAGCCTAGTATGAACCTATGAACCTAAGAGTAGGTGTTTGAATGATCAGTGCTGCAGTGGACTTAACTACACAGGTTATATACTGCTACAAGATATAACAGCTGACCAGTTTCCAAAGCTTAAGAGCACCTTCCATGCACACAGTTAACCAGCCTGAGCACAGCTAAAGAAATAGAATGCTATGTGCACCAAGCTCTTCAGAGCTTTCATGTCAACAGACAGCGAGGCCAGAGACACACACACACACACACATATATATATATATATATATATATATATATATATTTTTTATATATATATATATATATATATATATATATATATACCACAGTTTATACTGATTGGGAAGAGGAAGGATGAAGGTCCAGGAGCCAATGGAGCAAGGTCCCAGCAAAGCCTGTCCTAGATCTGGAGAAGGAGTCTAGTTTGTAGTACTTTGTAAAGATAAGTATAGAGGACCAAGTTGTTATGGGTAATGAATCACATGATGTGCCAAATAATCAAAAACAATATCAAAAGCACTAAAAAAAAAAAATTTTAAAATAAGACAAAAGAGCTTTGTTCTGTATGGAGAGAATCAGGGGGAAACTACAGCTTATCCCAGATGCCAATGGGCACAAAGCTTCCTATTGTAATTTCATAGATGATATTCTGAGGAACAGTACCAAACATCTTCCAACTGGCGCTGTATTAACTGATTTAGAAAGGATTTCAGTGATGTAGGTCAAACACTTTGGCTACATCTCTTCTTGCACTTTAGCTTCTCTGCTAATGATTATAGCTGGTTTCAAAGCTATCTAAAATATGGGAACATGGGAATTAAAATAAGGTACTCCTTCTCTTTCAAAGACATTTTCAAACAGGAAGTAAACATCCATAGAATTTTTATTCTTTCAAATCAGACACAAATAAAGACTTTTTAGAAATCCACTATTCCTCTTATGGAATATGGTTTAATCTTTCTTACTCTGGAACAATACACAACACTAACATCTTGCATATGCTCCTCCTCCAAAACTGTCATTTCACTGCCTTGCCACATGAAAAGATCACTGACTAAACTGCTAACAATTCACCCACGTTACAAACTATATACTAAAAGCAGTACTCGAACTTGACTATAAATCATTCTGTCTTATTATTAAACAAATGTACACACATCACCAATAACAATCTCATGTTATGACTGAATAATGTCACAGTCTGCTTTTGGCGTTCATGCGGTAACCCAAAAGAACCGCTTTGCCTACTAACCCTGATAGTGTGGAACTATTGACCCACTTCTATCAGAATTATCCAAAATCCAATATAATCTCAGACAGGGGATTACAACATTTTATGACACACTAACACCAAAAATGCCATATTTATTCCATTTAGTTTAACAGCACTTGTTCAGCTTCTTTTTCTATTTTTTGCTCCTTCTCTTGATGCAATAGCCACCGCTTTGCTTCAATGCAGTCTTTTACTAATCCTTCTTCTGGGTCCAGCAACAGTCAGATCAGATTATTCACATTATTCAGACCCCATTACTTACTCGGATTTAATTGACTTGGGATTTGCTAACAATTTAGTCTGACAAATAATGATTTATTCTACTGAACATCTGCACCTGCATAAAAATAATAAGTTACAGTTAATATGCTATGTTGTGTAAGATTACAAGGTAACAAAGCTGTTGTCAGACATCGAGATGTAGTTACCTACTCTTTTCTACTGAAAAGGGGATACTGCCTGACATTAGGCATTAGTATCACTGACAATAATATTTAAGATTTGGCAAAACATGATCCTACTCATCTTCTTCTTGCACCCTACTTTTTTGTATTTTCTCTCATGTAACAACACCCCCTTATAAAGAAAGCAAATTCTTTCAAATTTCCAAGCAGTCTTGAAGAACAGAATAAATATGTAACTGAATGACTTTAAAAAAAATACTTGAGCTTCACTGATAGCAATCATGCCCGATGATGTAACTTGTATTTAAAAAAATCTCACAGAACATTCCCATTTTACCTTACAGACAGATGAAGTCAATCAGCTGCTAAATCCATCTGCATGTGTACCTGTATCCTAATTCTTCATATTCTCAGGCCCTGTCACTGTGGCTTACACAGCGGCTGAGATAATGGAGAGGTTAAAGCACTCCTTTTGTTTAGAAACAAATGAAGTTCATTAGGTAATGATACTAGCTCTGCAAGATGGAAAGCCTGTTTACTGAACAGGCCAGCAAGGGCGGAAAATGCAAATGTATGCACATTGTTAAACATCCCAGCATGCTATTACCAATCTATGTTAAAGAGAAGTTCCAACTTTGTATGGGCAGTAGGTTCTGTTTTTTTGTAATTAGATGAGACAGGTAATTGGTCAAAGTCTGATAGGAACTTTCAGCTAGTCAATTTTTCTCCTCTTGCTCATACTATTAATAAGGAACACTAAAACAGATGCATGCAATTATCCTATAAAGGTGTCCACAACAACAACTGCTAGTATGAGGCTGATTTAGTTCATACAAAGCTCACATTTATAGGTATTATTTCAATTTACCTTTTAACTACTAAAGGAATAAAAAATACAATGGCTCACAGAATGCCATCAGTGTCAGCTCCCCATGAAACTATTACTATCGTTAATGGCCTTTTCCTTGAAATCATCATATAATCGGCACTTCAACGCAGATGTTCTGTGAACTAGTTCTGTCATTCTAGTTGCATTCTCCCACTGCACAAGTTTCTTCAAAATGAGTCACAAATTTTCTTTAACAATTTTTTCTTTGCTTTCTTGTGTCTTTCGACTTTTCCCGGTTAGGGGTTGCCACAGCAGAACTCCGGGGCGCTAATGATTGACAGTAGATTTTTACGTGCCGAGTTGCCGGCCCTGACGCACAACCTTCAATGAAGGTATGCCCATTCACGCATGTCTCCACACAGGAGACGGTCTAGCTGAGACTCGAACAGGACGTCTTACTGTGAGGTGACAACGCTACCGCAGCACCACCACCGCAGTCTAAAACTAAAAAAAATACCAGCAGTGGAAAATTTACGTTTAGTACTGACAGTAAGATAAAATCCTAATGCACAATTATGCATAGTTATGCACACATATTTACTTATTTCTAGTCTAACAGTGACTTTATACACTGATGAAGTATAGATTCATGTATAGATAGATAATACATGATGCACTTTAAAGGCTGGAAAAATGTTCAGGTTGTCAAGAGGTGGGTGGGGACTGTTGATTTTAGCAACTGTACTTCTTAACGGCTGATGATAGGGTAAACTGCAGAAAATATCTTGGATTTCAAGTTAATTCAGACACACTGGATAAGTAGGACTTGGTGACTGCATATCTAACAAATAATTATCAGTATGTTTTCTGTCAGAGCAATGGCAATACTTCACTGTCTGCTAAGTAAAATAGTCCAAGCCCCTTGCAAAAAAAAAAAAAATTTTTTTTAGACTTTTGCCAAAAATGCCACTAATGTATCGATAAGCAGGTGCAGATGGGGCAGGAGTGCACTACCAGAAACCACTGCAGCTTCATAAATAATGTCAATATGACATTTGCTAAAGCAATTAATGGGTTAGGTGAGTGTGTGATGGCAACTCTAACAAGCTAGTTATTACACATTTAGGAAGCAGCTTGCTGCAGCTTCAGTAATTGCCTCACTATTACTTTATTTTTTATTTGCAGTTTGGATAGATGTTTGCTGATATAGTGTAGTGCATTACAGAAACAATTGCCGGTGTGTTTTATTTTAGCACTCTAGCAATGACTCCGCATCTGTGTTGTCTGTACTTGTGGTTGTGTTATCAAGGGGGTTAGTATATATACCTTTGGGTGAGGAAGGCAGAGCCCCTCCAGATAAAAGCAGTGTTTTGGTTTTGTTTTTATTTTGCTGGTACTTGCATATTATATGTGTTTTTGTGTAAGTTTTGAAGTTAGTGCATAGGAGTAAGGCTATGAGCCGTTAACAAGTTGCTTCCTTTAGTCCAGGATTTGATTCCCTCAACCTACATTGGCCTACTGGCTGAATCTGAGCAAGTTGCATAAAAAGACAATGCTCTGAGGTAACTGAGTAATTGGGCTTGGTTCCTCACTGGTCTCTTGTACCACACGCCTAGCAACTACTTACAATTAAGTGGGTCAGTGGTGTGCTAACCAAGAAAACAAACCTGCATAAGGAATTACTACATGAATACTAATGAACATACTTTGAATGCACAAAGCTACTGGCTGTTATCATTTGGCTGGCTTGTGAAGAATGGCAGAATACAGGATTAGACACAATTTTATTTACTGCAACTTTTTTTGGCTCATTGCAGCTGACCCTCAGCTGCCCAAAATTCTCCTCAACCATGATGTCCTAACCAACCCAATACTAAAACTGTGGTTAAGGAGATCAAGGACCTGGTGGCAGCATCATACTGCTGCCAGGGAGTGTTTTTCTTCCTGTTTTCCCCTCCCCTGAGAGAGCCCAGTAAAACCCCAAGGGTAGGATGTAAAATGGGCATCAATGCTAGGCTATACTTTGCATCTGAAAGGAGCCAATACCTGCAGGATGTCCTGGCCATCCTCCAGAAGCACCTGGCAGTTGTTTCCCCAGTCTCCACCAGAGGAATTGATCAGGGGACTGTCTGCCTTGAACACGTGTACCTTCCTCTCTCCCAGGTTAGTCATGGCCATTCTTACCTGCCAGCAACAAAGAAACTTGAGACACTACTCTAACCTGTGCCACTGGGGCCATAGTCGGGGCTTTATTCCTCTATATCACAGCACTGGCTCAGCATTGTACCAAACAACCATCTGAAATGAATGAATGAATTAATTAATGCATTTTTGACAGTAAGACATTCTGAAGCAGTGTTAAAAATAAACCTGCGCTCTCTGTATTTTTAAAGAATTTTTGTACCGCCCTTTATTTCTAAAGAGGTTATCTGCATGGAATAATATAGAACTGAAGTTCACAAATATATATACATATATATATATATATATATATATATTGCTGTGCTTTGTGCCCATTTTAACTTCCCCCATCATGTCTAAGATGCAAATATTCTGAACATCAACTTGTTAAAAGAAATCAGTCTAACAGACATGGTTGCAAAAAGTGGTGAAGGGGACAATATTGGAATGTTTCTTTGTAAGGCATAACTATCAGCAAGACTGGGTTTTAAATCAGTGAACCAGTAGTAGGAGTAAATGGACATACAACAGTGCAATTGTAGGAAATATACCGTTTATTCAGCTTCAAACCATCTTAGAGCAACTTATTAAATAACAGCAAGAAAGAAATATAATGTTATATCAAGATCATTTTAAGTTTAAATTTATTACTATTTAATGCTAACCTCGTTGTATGCTGCTGAGATATTCTGCGTCAAATCTTGCTAGTAAGATTCAATAAAGTTGTCACATTTACAGTTATTTAAGCGTAAGGACCCTGTTGCCATACATATCTACCAGGAAACAAAGCACACCGAATACATAAACTATTAGCAAAGTGACGAGAGATTTTTCACAAATATAAAATATTAGTCAGAAACTGTTTCTATGTCAAGAAAGAATTTACAACTTGATAAATTCAGAAAATCATTTCAGGAAGATGTATACTTTACTTGTAGAAAGACAGATACATTTATATCTGTGCTTTAAGTAAATTTAAAAGAAAAGAATTGTCATAACTCATTATACAATGAACATTATTAGACCATGCAGAATATATAAAACGTTCAGAAAACCAGATAACATGATCATCACTAAATAGGCACACACACATTAATATTTGAGAGAGAGAGAGAGAGGTGTGCATCTTACTTTGTTATGTAGCTTGAAAGTTATTATGATCATTTATCATGCTATGTTACCCACAGTACCAACCGGGGAATAGCATAAGAGCAACCACTTCAACTGTTTTAAAAGCTCAATGTCATTGAGAGGAAGTGACCACAGATCCATGCATTACATGTTGAAAATATTTAGTGTTATGGCTTTCTGCCTTTTGTTTTAGTTTGTGATAGTGGTATAGATTGTGTTAGTGTTTTTCTCTTTTATTTTTCTGATGGACTGAGGCAATTGTTCATGTGAAAGTAGGTGCTGGCAGAAAATTAAGTTGTTTTTTGTTTTATTCGGTTTTATTTGTCGTTGAGTTCAGCTTGCACAGAGGTAATTGCTTACCTGATGGTAGGTGCTAGCGGTTATTTGGCTTATTGCCTTTTTTTACTATATGGAAAAGTTTTCTAACTTTCTTCTTCAGCTTCCACTGAGTTACTTATCTGGTATAAGGTGTTAACAGTGTTTCTTTTTACTTTTTTGGTAGAATTCTTTACTTCTCAGCTTCTGCTTGCTCTGAGGTAAATGCTTATCTGGTAGCAGAAATTTGCAGTGTTATTTGGCTTTCTGTCTCCTGTTTTATTTTGTTTTACTTTGTGGTAGAGTTCTTTTTTCTGCTTATGTATGCACTGAGGTAGTTGTTTATCTGGTGGTAAATGCTAGCAGTGTTTCTTGGATTTCTTTTTTTCACTTTGTCATAGACCTAACATTCTGCTTCTGCACACCCTGAAGTAATTGTTTATCTGGTAGTAGATGCTAGCAGTGCTGTGTGGTTTTCTGTCCCTTGTTTTGCTATTTGGTAGAATTATTTACTTTTTAGCTTTTGCTTGCACTGATGTAATTGTGTATCTGGTTATCAGTGTTAGCAGTACTATTTGGCTTTCTGTTTTACTTTGTGGTAGAGTTCCTAATATTTTCATAATTAGTACTAGGCCAGCTGCCCTTGCAGGCCATTTTAAGCCTAGCCAGTTTCCCTTTTTGTACTATAAATAATCTATCCCATTTGGTTATAGATTGGCCTTACCCATCTCATGGTCAGTAATTACACTCCTAATGAGAATACCTGGAATAATACCATAGATTATTTGAGGGGACCCGTGGAAGGGCTGCATCTGGTCATTAGTAGGGGCATTCCTGGGGTAAATTTTCTTTTTCTCATCCAAAGATCTAAGTTGCACTTGAAAATGGATAGGGATGGACTTTGCTTTATGGAGATTGGGAGTGTTTTCCACAGAAGTGGTATCCTCTGTACAATATATCTGTCCCTCCAAACCATTCTATTGATGTTGCAGGAGAGGTTTAGATCCATAGACAGTATATTTCTGATGACACTTGATGTTCAGTAAATCCATCAGTAATTGGTTGGAGGATGCCTTTTATGCCAGACACAGGTCACCACTTAGCAGTCTGGAGGATACAGAGTACAGTGACCGGGCTTTGAGTCAGTCCATGTAGGACATGTTGCTTAGGCCTTGTATCCTTTTGGTAAGGTGTCTGTGTGGGCTTTTCAGTTGTTGTATATGTCTGGACAAATACATGCCAAACAGACAATATATTAAATGACCGGCCTAATGAGGACTGAGTAAAGGGGAACAATGACATCCCTAGATCTAGATACAATCCCCTTGTTTATAAGCTGTGCAATACGGAAGGACTTTCTAACAATAGATATGTCAGTCAAAAGTTACGTCACTGTCCCTATAAGTTCCCAAATGACTAACAACTTGGTCAACTCTTATTGTCAATGTGGTAATTCTCTGGGTTAGATGACTTCCCAGAAGATACAGAAATGCATTTTTGGCATTTAGTTTCAGACCAAATTTACTTTCTCTTTTTGCTTGCACTGAGGTAATTGTTCATCTCATATGAGTTAAACATGGTAAACAGTAATGTGGAGTTTGCATTTACTCAACTCACTGTCAAGACTTCAGGGTTATTTCTTTATTTTATTCATTTGCATGTTCTCCCCATCTTTCACATGGAGAACACAGTTTTTATTGTCTGGTGATCTGCGGTGACAGACAGGTGCTTCATCTATCAAGAAAAATGCAGCTGCATTCAAGCAGCATCGCTTAATGAGCAGTTCATTTGAATTATATTTGGAAAATGGTGCTGTGGAGTTTGCATTTACATGAGCCCTAGTAAAGACTTCAGGGTATTTATTTTATTTTCTACTCATTTGCGTACTCTTCTCCATCTTTCGTAAGATGTGAGAAACACACACACTTTTTCTCTCCTTCCTCGTGATCTGTGGTGACTAGCAGGTATTTCACCTATCAGGAAAGAAGCAACCACATTTAAGCACTGCCACTCAACAAGCGGTTTGAGTTATCCAAGTCATATTTGGAAAACAGTGCTGTGGAGTATACATTTACCCGAGTCCTTTTAAGGACTTCAGGGTATTTTTTTTCTTTTCATTTGTTTGGACTCTTCTGTCTTTCTCAAGACATGGGGAACACACACTTTTTTCTGGTTGTTGATTTGTGGTGACTGACAGGTGCTTTTACCTAACAGGAAGGAAAAAGTTGCATTTAAGTAAGCAGGTCCTGCTCAATGAGTGGTTCATTTCAGTTACTCTGGTAAATAGTGCTGTGGACGTTGTATTTACCAGATACCTTGTAAGGGATTCAGGGTATTTATTTTATTTTTATTAATTTGAGTGCACTCCTCTGACCTTCTCAAGATGTAGGGAACACACACTTTTCTGTCTGGTGACCTATGGTGATTGACAGGTATTTTACCTATCAGGAATGTAGCAGCTGCATTTACTGAGTATTGGGTGTTTGTAGTTTTATTTAATGGGGTGCTTACTCTACACCTCTTGCTTATTTTGAATACAAGGTTGGGTCCTTCTTGGGTTCTTAAAATGCACTTCTTTAAATACTTATGTATTTGAAGATCTGATTAAAAATCAGTATTTAACTGAATGTGGAAATTGAGGTGTACATCTAAAAAACATTTATAGGGGCACATTTTCAACTATGCTGGATTAATAGAACTTTGTATTATTATAAACAGTTAAGGATTTGAAAAAAATTAAATTGCAAATGCCCATTTGTGAAGGCTTTTGCCTCTGTATATCAATTTACATTAGAGTAATTACAAGATGTGAAAAATATCAAAAATACAGCCTTAGATAATAAATCAGTTTTAAATGTGACTAACACTGGATCAGGAAGAGCCATTTTGAGTAAAACAGGAAAAAGTGAACATAAAGAATAAGAAAAATGGATCCCAAATGACCAAGACATTATAAAGAGTAAGAAAAGGAATAAAAGGACAGATAAAAGAAAAAAAAACTAATAAGGAAAAATGTGTACAACAGGGATAAATGATAAATATTGCAGATAATACCTTATCAATTTGTAATGAAACTACTATTAGTGAACAGGTAATACCAAGGGTTGAAATTAACAATGGGGGACATCATGTGAAATGTGCATTAAAAAAAACTGTAACAATTAGTAATAAGAAAATAATCAGGGAATTGGCAGTGCAAAATTTTGAAACAAGTTAAGGTGGGAATTCGAGTGAGATTTTTGTTGAAAATTCGTCCAATTTTTCAATTAAATAGTCAGATTGTGTTTTCTATCCTGAAGTTACAATAATAAATACAGGTGGTATGATAAAAGTGAGTTTATATCCACTGATAACAATGATTAAATTAACCTTGCTGAACAAGGAAATTAATACATCAACAAAATAGTACGACCAGGAAAATAATAAAAAAGCAAATTAATTACTGTTAGATGATTCAAATCCCATCAGAAAGAAAAAGTCCATCAGCCACATGTTATACATGAAAATACTATTTGGCGAGACCCATGCAAATAAATTTCAGTCCTAGGTGATTCCATGTTACAAACTATTATAAGGAAACTAAACAGACTAGATAAAGAAACAACATTGTCTTCCGTTCTCATCAAAGTATAAAATGTTTATTATTCATTCTGATGATTTCCTTTGTCAACATTACACATTTGGTTACAGGAGGGACTAGATGTTCAAACATACTGGATTTAGTTGTAAGTGAAATATCTGAAAGTGTAACTGATTTGAAAACTGGGATTCCACTTGAATGCTATGATCACTACTTTTTGACTTTTGATCTTAACTTTTCATTATTCTTAGGTCATCCTGATTACTGCTCACTAATAGAATGCATAACTGATATGAACTGGTTATGTTATCTTGCCTTAGATTATGCATATAATAATTTTGAAGAAATTTTATCCACTAGAATGTTAGTTACTGAACATGAAATTAGGGAGGGATTCCATGATCCTATGTGGTGGAATAGAAAACTGACAAAATTACTCAAGAAGAAGATGAAAAGAAAGTATAATCTTAATAAGAAATATCCAACCAGTATGAATACAAGAATTCTTAACAGCTTATGTAAGACATGCAATAATAAAATAAGACAGGCTAAAATTAATTTTTAAATCCATTTTTTAAATGATCCTACATGAGAAAAATTTATATAAAAATGTTAATTAATTTAATAAAGCTATACTGTCTCCCTGTATAAGAACTGAAGATATATTATCAGATACACAAATCATAGCTAATACATTTAGCAATTTGTTTGTATTAACACTACTGATAAGTCTAAAATTCCTATTTCAGTGTATATGGTCAATGTTCCAGTTTTACTATAAACATGGTCAGAGATGCATTAAATAAAATTAATAAGATGACATCAATGTGTCCAGACATGATACCAGGATCTCTCTTAGTTAATACTGAAATCAGTATAGCTATAACCCTAATACAGCATATCATATTTAACAGGCTTCTAGAAAACGACACTGTTCCTAAATCACAAAAACTTTTACATGTTACTCCAATATATAACAAAAAAGAAAGAAAGGAGAAGTTAACAAAATATAGGCCTATCAGCTTGATGCCTTCTGTTGGAAAATGTTTTGAAATATCTGTGATTGATTTAATTAACAAAGCCAATTCTAGTGTAATAACTGATATTACAAAACATGGTTTTGTTGTCCATTTTTAAAAATCTAATTATACTGAATACTGTTACATCATAAGATGGATAATGGAATGGCCACGGGAAAGAAGGTAGTGCATTAAATACTAGAATACATTATCTGCTCACATCAGTGGGAGTTCCAGAAGGATCAGTGTTGGGACCTAAACTATTTCATGCTACCTTTTCAACCATGCCAGGAAATAAAAATCTTTGGATCCATAAGTACATGGAGGACTGTAAGCTGGGATTTGTTGTACAAAACAACAAAGATTTTGAAGAATTAAATGCTACATATAATCACTGGTAACTAGGTTTCTGATACAGGTTTAATATTTATGTAATATGTATTTTAGAAAAACAAAAACACAAAAAGGGATTCTGTTTACTTAGATGAAAATGAACTAATTGAAGTTCACCAAGATTTGGGTATTGCTATTACTTCTGATTTTTCATTTAGAACTCATGTAATCAGATCAGTACAAAGCTACTTAATGAAGAATTCAACTACCAGACATGCAGATTGCTCAACTACTGTTTACATGACATATATAAGACCCATCATAACAGCATGTTTTGTATCTACACAGAGTCAGGTGAAAACTTTTGAGACTGTTCAATGAAATTCACTAGAAGAATCATTGTGATAAAAATATCTTCTGTACAGACATAGGTGTAATACCTAAAGCTTTATTTTTTAAGTTATAGGCATACAAGAAGAAATTTTGTTTCAGCTTATAAAAGCTTTCATGATGATATAATGCAAATCGTATTTCATTTGGAGATATACAAAAATGATAAAGCACTAAAGCATAATAATATGAAATTTAAAACTTATTTATGTAAAACCAGGTTAAGATATTTATTTATAGCAAACTACATCGCAGTTTTATAGAATAATACACCAACTGAAATTCATCAGTTGACTACTTTAAATAGCTATAAGAAAAATATTGATTCTTGGGCAGGAGATATTAATATGAGCCTTACATTATAGAATTGGTTTTCCTAATTAGCCAATTGGCTGGTTGAAGGTCTTATGACCATAAAAGCTGCAATATACTTTGCACTGATAAGCAAATTTGTAGCAGAGTGAAATTTAAAACTATTATGAATCTTCTTGGAAAGGCATATTTCACTTTGTGCTGTATGTCACATCTAAGTGTTTTACAGCTTACGTATACTTTTTTCCTCTGTAACTAGCAATACAAAACAAAACAATTGGAAAACTAGTTGTACAGGAATAATATCGGCATGGAAATTGCTAAAATAGACCGCTGTCAGAAATTCTAATGCAAGATCTGTGTTAAAAATCACTTTGCATTCTTATTAAAGCAGGAAAACAAGATTCAAGTTGGTATTGCTTTTTAAACCACAGTTTAAGTAAAAACAAAAGATGAGTGCTTTTTGCCCTTGTCAGAGCTTTATCAGATCTATAACAAGTAATATATATGTTTCTATTTTCCATATAAAAAGCTATGTAAATTACAATGAAGGCATTAATCCAAGAGTACAGTGGCACATATGTAGTTTGCATTTTAAGTGCATCAAAACCACTGAATTGCTGTGTACTACAAAGATTTATGGCATATAGGTGGTTACTGAGCTATTGACCTGAAAGTTTTTATAAGCCTAGCCGTGTGTACCCAGTATAATACTAGAGAAGCCCAATATAAAGGATCTTGGGTTTCTCTAATAATAAAGACTTATTCAAATGAGACAGTGATGCCATGATTCGCCTCTCGAGTTTCAGAAGTAATAAAAAAAAGGGTTTCCTGAAATTCCAAGAACTGGAATGTGGTCTTCAGAATAGTGGATTTGCAAGGGCAGAAAACGGGGAAGTAAATTCAGAGTTTCAGGTTGCAGTACTATTGTTACCTTTCATTTTAAGGTGCAGCAGACTCAGAGATAGCATATTGAAGTGTAGTAACTTGAGGGCATAGGAAAACAATTTAGTAGCATAATTCAGAGTTCTTTTTTTTAATTACAGTTTACCTTTTACATTGTTGGGACTTACAGTTTTTGTTGCCATACTTCTAAAAAAGAGATAAAACAAATGTGCCCTTATGATCAGCTGTACCTCTGCAAACAAAGACATTAACTACTGAACCAGAAGTTTAAAGAAAAACTGCAAAAACTGTGTGTATTCCTTGGTACACGTCCTGCTTTGGCAAATTACCTTACTGCAGATGGTCTGGTTTGACACAAATAATCAGTGAAGTCAGTAATAACACGGAGATAAAAGAAAGGTTAGATAATCATTAAATAAAAGCAGAGCTTAAGCTAAAATACAGGGAGATAGAAAGTACACCTGACTACACTACATACATGTTAGTGTTCTAAGGAATATATAAACACAATACTGTTCCAACAGCTTTAAATCAGGGGAGAGACAGTGAGACTAAGAATAAGGCAGACAATGGGACTGCATTACAAATAAAATGTTTCTGTGCAACAAATAAATTGTAGAGACTACACAAAACAATAAAGATTAAGATTTGATTAAAAATGAGAACTGCAGGGAAGAAATTACTATCCTGACTAATGGTAATTACCCGTTGAATGGTTCAACCTTAATTATACTCAAGACACTGAACAAGAGGCACGTTTAGGAATTGTATAGCCCAGAGCCGTTGTGAGGGAAAAAGATATGATTCTCTAATGATGAAATGATGGCAAAAATGCTACAAGACTGTTTATTGTGTCAATCACGGTCAGAAATTGTGTGTGTTCCCCATAACAGAGCTGTGAAAAGCCTCATTGTCTGACATTTGCATTTATTTTTCTCGTCCTGTAAAGATGTCAAATATTTACTGACATTGGTAAGAGTACTCTAGATTCCTAATAACCTAGCCAATGCAATCTTAATTAGCAAATGCTGTCATCCCATATCTGGTGAAAACATGCTCGTCATCCAGCATCATTTAGTTCAGTAACTTTTATGAAAATCTTAACTGTCTGCTGCAGAAAGAGCACAACTTAGTGGCTTCAGTCTTGCGGGATTAAAAAAAAATGTAAAAGGCAATATTAGATAATCCTCAATGATTGTAAATTTCAAGAGTTCCCAGAATGCAGCAGCTACATGCAGTGCTGATATAGAATACAAGCCATGATACAATAGGAGTGACTCTAGCCATTGTACTGGTCAAGCATGCCTAAAATAAAAGACAATCCTACAGCAAATCTAACCTGTGATGCGAAGTAAAGTCCTAACGCCCCACTAAGCTCTCCTTACCCCCACTCCACTATACTCTCATACTTATTCTTATTTCTCAAAAGATCCAGAACTAGCAGACTTTGACTCCAAGCATGTAAATATTGTTTCATCAAAAAAAAAAAAACACTCTGTTGTCAAGTTGTTAAACTGTCTCATAATGTATATTACACTCTGCAACTCTTGAATGTATGAACCCTACTCTTGTATTTCACTTTGTAACCTTTATTTTCTATTTTGCAACCTATATTGTATGGTATTTCACTTTGCAACCTTTATTTGCATGTTGTAACCTATATTGTATTATACTGTTCATGGAGCTTTTCTCCCCGGGCCTCCACTGAAAATAGGCACTTCTTGGCCCAGTGGACTTCCCCGGTAATCAAACTGAAAATAAAATAAAAATAAAAAAATAAATAATAAAGTGAGGAGAGAGACAGAAGCCAAAAGAACAAGCTAAAACAATAAGCAAATGAAGAAAACGTTTGTAGACGGTCATACTCAGAAAATGACAGTGTACACAAGTGAGAGAGAATAAAAATTTGCATACTACTGGCTAGTTCCTTAATACCTAAAGGTCCTGAACGTTCCTGGGGATCTGTGCTTTGACAGTATCTGTTCTTAAATTCTTTGAAGAAAATGTTTATCCTGGACATAATATGAGAGATGGCCCCATAAGTGAGCCGAAACGTGAACATGATAATTTAAGTAAAGGACAAATGTTATGCGTATCTAAAAGGATTGTTAAAAGCCCTGTACATTTAAACAATTAGCTTTGTTATGAAATAACATGGAAAAAAGCTAAAATCATCTGAATGTATAGCTGCTATAAAATATATCTCAGGCATGTAGATATATTTATATGTATGCGAATACTGTCTGACTTAGTTATAACCCTTTTTTGAGACTTGACAGCAAAATGATGGGTTAGTATCCCATTTAAGATATAATTCTATGTCCTGTGTCCACTGAGTGCTGGGATGGAGAATCAGAAAATTACCTACTTTACATATATTATAAACTACTCCCCTTAATAAATAACCAATATACTGACCTCTTCATTCAATCCTCCCCATACTTTATTCTCACTTTTCCTCCCCAGTTCTCCCTGGTCTCTCTTTCTTCTTACTTGTCCTCCACTCTCAACATATTTTGATATCCTCTACATCCCACTCTTGTGCACTACCTTCCATTAACTTTACTTATCCTCTATACTAATATTCACACTCTTTGCACTGCTGCCTTATCTGCCAAATACACCTTTTTCCCTCCTCTCTCACATCTCTTACTCCATACCACTCTAATCTCTCAACTCGCTACTTCAATCAAATTCATACCAACTCCACACCAGCACTCATACTCATCTAGCACTCATATTCATGCTATATTTCTAACTACCATACCACCTCCTCACTAATTCTGCTCACCCTCATGTTTCACACCCTCTTCTAATACTCTTATCCTACTTTACCACATATCACATCCCTATAAATCCCTTCCATACTTCTACTTTCCTTCACTACACTCAACTGCAAAACCCTCTACTCTTTTACCATATCATCAATACTTCCTACCTTCAACCCACCCTTTACTAGAATCAAAACTTTTCCCACCCCCTAACTCACCCTAAAATCAAAATTAAATACTACTTTCAACCTCCAACTCTGCTTCTGTACTTCACTCCTTCAAATCTACACTATTTTCAGGAGATATCCACTCTAACCCAGGCCCCATCTGCAACCTACCCTTCCCCTTACCATTCCACTTTTTCCTATCGCCCACCTGTCTAACTCCCCCCTCTAAGCAACTGACATTCCTCTCTCAACATTTGCAACCTTCTAAACAAAATTAGTGAATTCCATGCACTAATTGACAAATACTCTCCTGATATAACAGCACTGTCTCTGAAACCTGAATCAAACCCCACATCTCACAAAGAATTCTTACCCTCTTGGGTACATCATTGTCTGACTTGACAAACCTAAAAAGAAAGGTGCAGACATGGCCCTAATATTCTCCCAAAACCTCAATCTCTATCCTTTAGACAACCCACCGCCTCCGTTTCTTCCTGCAGAACTAACTGTGAACTGCAAACTAAATGATTATAAAACACTAACCCTAGCCACTATACATATTTCCCCTGGTGACAATATCCCAGTATTAGAACACATACTCTCCTGGTTCACACAAAATATACCTAATGAAATGATCCTCCTATGAGGATGTCAGCATCAACTGGTTATCACTTGTATCCCACTCCCCAAGTTCTAGCATCAACCTTCATAGCTTCTCACAACTCATCACCTCCCCTACACACTAAGAAATCTAACACCACCAGCTCAATCATAGATTGGATACTAGTATCAAACCCAGTCCCATACCACCATCCTACATCTGTAACTGATTCCATTAGTGACCACTCTCCCATCTGCATCCAAAGATTCTCTCCACACTTTCTAAGGCCTCACGAATTAAATAACACACACTCCTCTATAAACTGGTCCTTCCTATCGTACTTACTACTTAATGATGCAGTGCAAAACTTTAACATTTTCTTAAGCATACTAGACTCTCTCGCTCCTCTTAGGAAAACATTTTCCCTCACCCTGGCTCTCTCAATCAGCTTGTGTTCTCATGCAGAAAAGAGACTCTGCTCGAAACTCTGGACTAAGACTAAATCACCCATCCACCTTCAAACCTACAAAAAACTCCATAAACTCACCAAAAAACAAATTACTTATGACAAGAAACTCTTATCTCAATCTCCCAACAACCCTTCATAATAAGCCGAAAAATTCTAGAAGTCCAAATCCTACACCCTGGTAACCCCTGTCCTAATAACACCCCCCTCAAAACTGTTACCATATACAACTCCTATTTCATTGATACTATCAGTACACTAACACAAGCCCTTCCACAACCTTACAGATCCCTCCATTCCAACCATGCAGACCCCTAACTCCCCCATCCACTTAGATCTTACCTCTCCCTCTAACAAGAACTCCCTCTCTTTGCAACTCATTCCCACTAGCTATATAAAACATCTCCTTCTCAAACTCAAGCCATGCTCTTCCTTCCTTAGACAACCTACCTCCTTTCCTCAAATTAGCTGCTAACTCCTTAGCCTACCCCATATCTATATTTATAAATGGATATATTAGTGAATCTACTGTACCCTTACTCTGGAAACAATTCTGTACCTTTCCCCTCCATAAGGGTGGTAACTACACAGAACTATATAACGTTCAGCCTATTGCAACACTGCCCCCCCTCTCCAGAATACTCGACAAATGTGTACATAAGCAACTCATGGCCTACTTACTTAAAGAAAACCTAATTATAAACACACAACATGGCTTTCAGCCCAATTACTAACTACTCTCTTCTCCTTCACTTAACTACTCTCTTCTCCTTCACTATCTTAATCTCCCATGCTAGAGACAATAACAAACTTACTTCATTGTCTCTTTCATGACCTCCACACAGCATTCAATACTATCTCTCATCCTATGCTACTCTCCAAATTCTGACCTCAACACTTCCAGTACTGCAATTTCCTGGCTCTCTAGCTGTCTCACTAACAGACAGCAATCAGTTAAATAGTTGTCTTCAATGTCTCCCTTTCTCCCAGTCAAAACAGGGGTTCCTCAAGAGTCAATTCTTGGTCCTCTTCTCTTCACCAATTACTTACACTTTTCCTGTCCCTATTCCTCTCTTCTACAATACACTGATGACTCCACAGTTATCTCTGCCTCAAGACTCCCTCTCAGATCTTCATGTCCTCACGCAAAAATCCTTTGACAATATTGAAAAATGGTTCTCCAATAACCAGCACATCCTAAATCATAAAAAGACTAAGCGTCTTCTATTTCTACCAAAATCTCTCACACATCTCATGCCTACCTTCTCTATTTCATCCCTTAACAACACTGTCACTCATGCAGAAACTCACAGCAAACTGCTCAGAGTCATCATTGATGACCAACTCAAATTTGACCTCCATGTCCATCATTGTATAAAGAAAACACATCAAAAACTTGGGTTACTATACAGAAATAACATTTCTCACAAAAGACTCTAGACTTACTCTTACCTACTCCTTCCTTCTTTCTTAGTCTTCTCTATAATTTGCAAATACTAAGTTACAAGCTTCTCTCCTAATCAAACTGGAATCCAATTATAACAAAATAGCAAGATTTGCTGTTAACCACACCTCAAAGACACACAACTGCCAATCCCTTAAACTGGCTAGAGTTCCCCTGCCAATTTGTTTAATCCCAACCCCTAATCACTCACTCCATCCTAAACAAGCCCTCCGTCTGTTCTTCTATCACCCACTTATCACACTCTATAATCCTTCCAGAACTCTCAGAAGTTCAGACCAACAAATATTGGAAATCTACAAGTACAAAAAAAAAAAAAAACATAGGTAAAACTCTCTATAACTACACACCCACCTTAGACTGGAACAAACTAAACTCCCTTTGCACATCAGAAACATACACCAAATCAGTAAGGATTGTAGTCACTATATAATGAGAGATATTTGAGTTTCAGATTTCATATCCATTAACAAATGCATTTGAACACACAATCTGTTATTCTGGCAACTTTCTAAGTTTATAGGAGCAATATTTAAAATATATCCCTATTTTTGGGCCTTTGTCCTCCATTATTCTAAGCTTTGTACAGATTTCTTGCACTATGATGTTGAGCGGTATGAAGTTGCATTTACTTATAGTAAACAATAACATGGAACATGGAAGATGCAAACTCTCAGAGACACACCCCTGTGCCTACCTCTACATGAAATAAATCAAGCACTGTGTTTTAAGGAGGCAAGGCCTCTAAAACAAAATCTGTCAACCCAGCAAGTGTGGCAACTTTTGTAACTTGTCATAGACCTCTCATCTCTGCAAAGTAGACAGATGGTAGTTTGGACTTTTAAGAAATCACAAATGTAAGATCAGGCAAGCGAAAGGTGACAAAACAATCATCCAAGAGAGGGATCCTAACGTAGCTGTAACAATTTGAACAAATAAGTACAACGCAGTATGTTTTGCACACTGAACATAAATTCAGAAGATCTCCTGACCATAAAATCAAAGGAAGCTGGAAACTGTAATATTAAAAACATTACTAAATGCTATTTAATTATCAAACCTTGGTTAATAATGTCTTATAAATGTCTAACCTTTGTAAACAAGTTGGCGGGAAAGTAACTTTTGCTTCTCAGTATACAACTAGTCTTCAGACCTGAAAATATAATTTTGTACTGGTATTTGCTTTTGATTGTTAGAAATTAACCTGGCCCAATGCCACATAGGGATAATGCCCTGACAGACCACGAGATGACCCATGCTCAACTAGTGGCTTGGGAAATGCAGGGACTGGGCAGGGATGATGGGAGTGAGCAGCTGGAGGGACTGGGTGGGGCCGATGGGAGTGAGCAGCTGGAGGGACTGGGTGGGGCCGATGGGAGTTCATAGGTTCATAGGTTCATACTAGGCTATCTGCCCGAGGGCATTTACAAGCCTAGCCCATAGTTTTGTGGCTTACGCCACCCCCTTAGTATGGGGAACTATACCCATTATTTTGCTGTGCCTCTGTTGAGCAGTGACACTGAGGTAATCCCTGGGGTATATCTGCGATCTCCCATCCATTGGTCAAGATTTCTCTTGAACAAGGCCAGCGAGGTGCTCTGCCTCACATATACCGGGATTTTATTCCACAGCATAGGGAGTCTTTGGGTGATGAATCTATCCCTCCAGCACGTCCTATTAATAGCCGTGTCGAGGTTTAAGTCTCCGCCCTTGTGGCTCTGACGGATCTAGATTTTTGAGGTGAAGCATATTCATCAAATCTGGGTTTGACATGGCCTTGTATGTTAGGCAAAGGTCACCTCTGAGCAAGCGGTGCGACTGAATAGAGCTGGAGTTCTTTCAGTCGGGCAGCATAGGACAGATGTTTGAGACCCTTTATCCTTTTGGTGAGGAACTTTTGTGGCCTCTCCAGCTGCTGCAAGTGTCGGGTCAGATACATTCGAATGGGGCATTGTACTCAATCATTGGTCTGATGAGTGATGAGTATAGGGAGACTATGACCTCCCTTGATCTAGATGAGAATCCCTTCATGATAAGGTGGGCAATGTAGAAGGTCTTCCTAACTACTTTAGCTACATGGGTGTCGAATGACAGACTACTATCAACCTGGGTCCCCAGGTCCCTGATAACTTCTTCTGTACTCAGTGGATTGCCACCTATTTGGTAGCTAGGGGTAACCTTGTTTTTCCCGAAGGGTATGACTATGCATTTTTTGGCATTTAACTTTAGGCCATGGCTCTGGCACCAGTTATCCGTTTCTGTGAGACCCTTCTGAAGGATATCTGTGTCAGATGTGTTTTCTACTATGGCCAAGTTTGCAGTCATCTGCAAACTTTGTCAGCCATAACCCTCCTGTGTTTGCTTGTACTTCAGAAAAGTAGATGCCAAATAAGAGTGGGCCCAGGACTGAGCCCTGTGGTACACCACTTGTGACAGGCTTTGAGTCTGACATGGCGCCAGCAACTCTGACCCTGTGGGTTCTGTCACTCAGCCAGTTTGCAACCCATCTTGTGATGTATGGGTTAACATTTAAGCTGATGAGTTTTTCAATGATACCCGAGTGGGGTATTGTATCAAAGGCCTTCGCCAGATCGAGGTAGGCTGTATGGACTGCCTTTCCCTCATCAATGGCTTTGGTGACTGTTTGAAAAAGTCAACCAAGTTTAGAAGGCATGATCTGCCTTTGACAAAGCCAAACTGGGATGGATCCAAAGTCTGCAAATTCCCTATGTCTTTATTTATGAGGTCCATTATGATCCTCTCCATGGCTTTGCAGATAAGGCTTGTCAAGCTAATGGGCGGTAATTTCCAGGGTCGGTGGAGGCACCGCCTTTGTGAAGTGGGACCACAGTTGCAGTGCGCCACTCCTGGGTGCGTATCCAGAGGTAAGACTATGATTAAACAGCTGTCCTAGCTGTGGGTTTAATTCCTCGTTGAGTTCGTGGAGCACACAGCCGGGGACACCATCAGGTCCCATGGATGCTGTGTTTTTGCTTTGGAGAGAGCAGTTCTCACTTGGGCGTTGGAGATGTTTGGGGGCTGCAATCGCTTGGTATAGATATCTCTCCTTTTGGGGAGGGGAGAAGTTTGCACTGAACCTGTCAGCCAGTATGTTGGCAATGTCTGTAGGATCAGTAATCTTCACATCATTTTGAACTAGTTCTGAGCATATCTGGGAGTTTCCTCCCAGGTTTCTAACATAGCTAAAGAAGGCCTTATGATTGTCTTTTGAGTCTTTAGCTATTTTTCTCTCAAAATTTGCTTTGGATGATTTTATGAGAGCTCTTAGTTTTTACTTATAGTGATCAAGGGTGTCTTACCTTTTAAGGATTTTGCTCTATCTTGTAGTAGCTTCCTCCTTTTGTTGTAGAGTTTGTTTATGGCTGGGGTCCACCAGAGTGGACGCTTGCCTTTGGTACAAAGAGTCTTTGTTTTGCTTGGGATTGCCTTATCCATGCAGTCCTGCAGGTGCTGGTAGAAGGCATTTGTAAGTGATTCAGCGGCTTGAGTACTGTTTTCCGTCGGCTCGGGGCCTTAAAGGAGACCACACTAGTCTTTAGAAGTGTGAAGTCGGCTTCGAGAAGTTCTTTACTGTGGTCTTTTTATTTCAGGTGGGGTGGGATGAGGACCTCCAGCGAGATTAGTTTGTGATCTGATCTCACCAGTGAGGGGTATACTTCGGTGTTGAACATTGTGCTCCCATGTTCGTGATGATGAGATCAAGTATGTTTTCTCCTCTTGTGGGGATGGTGACTAGTTGTTCCATGGCATTTGAGTTTATGAATTCCAGGAACTTTTGGGCTAGGGTGTTTGGGCTTGAGTAGTGTTCCCAGTCTATATTAGGGTAATTGAAGTCACCTAGTATGATGGTGTTTGGTGATACATTTATCCCTCTAGTGTTTTCAGGAAGGCCATGTGAGGTTCCTGAGTTTGTGAGGGTGGCCTGTAACATGCTACAATTTGCAGAGCAGTCTTGCCTATGGTTAATTGCACCTGGATGGTCTCCGATGCATCGTGCGTTGCCACCAGTCTTGAGGTGTGGGTGTCTTTGATGAATATGGATACCCCTCCTTTCTTGGTATTGTCCGGATTTTGGGGCGGACGCATGATAAGAGGTAAAACCAGATAGTGCAGGGGTGCGCTCAGGAGCCTTGAACCAGGTTTCTGTCACTGCACAGACATCGATGTTCTCCATACTGAGAAGGGCCTCGAGTGCGTGCATTTTGAGATTTAGACTTCTGGCATTGAGCAGCATTACCCTTAGTTTTTTCCTTTTTGTGTTCTAGGGTGGTAGGTTTAGAATTTGAGCCTTGCCTAAAAAGGCACTATGGGGTGGCAAGAGCCTTTGCCAATATCCGAATCCCAGGGTGACAGGTGCAAGCCGTCCCTTGCGAAGCAGCGTGGCTTGTCCAGCATGTCATCCCAGGCAGACAGACATTGGATCCCCTTTGAATGACACCAGAGTTTAAGCCAATTGTTAAAGCTGATCATCTTATCTCTGTATTGTGGCATCATTCTTGGTGAAGGTAGGATACTGCTCAAGGTCAGGGTCATACCTGCCTGGGCTACATAATCAGAGAGCTCCTCAATGTCTCTTTTCATGTAGTCCAAGGAGGTACGTCTCAGGTCGTTTACACCAGCGTGGACAATGACTGAGTCATATTTGTACCTGCTGTTGAGAGACCTGAGTGCTTGCGTTATGTGGCGGATTCTAGCGCCCGACAGGCAGCTTACTGTGACCTTTCCTTACTCAGTCTGGTGAGCGGGGCGTCAGTGTGTCTGACTATGGAGTCACCAATGACTAGTGTGTCTGGCATTGTGTTTGGCCTTAAGGGCTGTGACTGTTTGACACTCTGACTGTGAGGTCTATGTGTTGCAGGTGTTGTGTTCTGAGGTGGTGGTTGTTTGGGTGTCTGCTTTGGTGGCCTCTGCTGTTTTGGTAGATTTTGATCAGAGCCCGAGTATGTCTTTGTGTGTTTATGTGTATGATTTGAGGTTGTGATGGTACTATGTGAGACTGGGTCTATAGTGTGTGTGGTAACCTTCTCCTCCTGACTGGTCTTGCCAGTCCTATGTTGAGAGAGCTCAGCCTCCAGTTTGGCCGTATAGTTGCATCTCTCGCATGTATTTGTGTTTTGTGGGAGGAGGAGAGGGTTGTCTGTGTACATGAGGCAATTGTAACATTGCCTCAATATTCCCAGGTTCACCAGCTGAGCAGGAGAGGACACTAGCAACTGATCCCTCGACATGCTAGAAGGACTAGACAAAAAACTTTAAAAGAGATTCCGGGGACGTGGTGACCGAGAAATGGGGGTTTGCCTTTTTGGGGTGCTATCTATAAGAGTGCCGTATCAAGGTAATAAGTACTGTAGGAGCAAGTGCTAGGTTTAACAGATAGAGAAAAGTCTACTTGGAGTCAAGTAGAGATGATCTTTTAGGTATTAGAGAAAGTGCTAGTAACAGGGATGCTTAAAGGTAAGATTGAAAAGAATGCACTCTGCAGTGTGCACTAGAGAAGTTAGA
The DNA here is from genome assembly GCF_019279795.1 of Protopterus annectens. Taxonomy (NCBI): domain Eukaryota; kingdom Metazoa; phylum Chordata; order Ceratodontiformes; family Protopteridae; genus Protopterus; species Protopterus annectens. The sequence goes on along the minus strand of NC_056738.1, from coordinate 277,898,224 downwards.
TATGAAAGTAGGTAACTTGAGTTTTTCCTGTTTAAAAAGTTAAGGTTTAGTGGAGAGTTACTATTTTTAAAACAGCAAGATGGACTGAAAGGGGTGGTTACTTTTGTATTTTGGTACTATGAAATACTGTAGGATGGCCAATAAATTTAAATAATTGAAGGGGTGGGATTTCAAAAGTGATGGTTTTGTGATTACTCACATAAGCCAGTGAAAGTAGAGAGAAATGAGATATATGGTCAGATTAACATAAGAGGCGGGCAACTAGAAAGACAGTGGTATTTAACAAGACAACTTAAATGGGTGGGAGGGAAATGGGTGGGAGGGAGGGGAAAAATTCTGCCTGACTCAGAACAGAGAGAGCTGTGGTCTCTTTTGAAGTTTTAATATGCTGTTAAACAGAATGCAAGCAAAACACAAGGTAAAGAAAACAAACTACAGTATTCAAAATATAGAAAGGCAATACAGAAATACAAAAAATAACAGCAGCTATCATCAATTCAGTCATTCTAGGGGACAGGAGGCTGCCAATGCTCACTGTGATAGCAACATTAAGAACTTGATAAGCTCCATGCTGCAGGTGGTGTCCCATAACAATTTGCCAGGAAAACCACACATTTTAGAAGGAATGGACAAAAATGCATCTCAGCTTCTTTATTCAAGAATTCTGGACAAAGCCAAAAGTAATGAGAGAACAAAAACCCAAAATGTAAATATTTTTGTATCTATTTGTTAAGCAAGGAAACTTGCTATACAAAGTGTCCTTTTCAGGAGTGATCTAGGGGCAATGTCTGTGTGACTTGCTCGAAGAACACAATAGATAAATGGGCAGTGGAAGGGTTCATTTTTTTTTTTTTTGGAGTGGGGAAGAATTTAACAGTGCAGAGTCTTGAATGCCAGAAGAATTTAACTTGAAATGCATTTTCTGAGCAATAACTTTAAAACTTTAATGACTAGAATTATTGACTGACTGTTATCCTCAGTGAATAATCAGAAAATTGAGAAGTTGATGAAGGTCTGGCACTCAGTCCAGTAGATTAAAGCTCTAAGCTGTTAATCAGCTACTGCTTGAAGTCAAGGATGCAGGATTTGATTATCTAACTTCACTAGCCAATTAGCAAGCTACGTAACCCAACAGTGCTTCTGGGACTTCATTGGCTAATAACTAGACTGTATCAATAGAGCATAAATATGAAGTAAGCATCAGAGAGACGTGCATTTTCAGAAAAACTATGAAATCCTAATGACTAACTGCAATCCTCAATGATTTACCTGCTTGAAAATGTTTCCATGTTACATTCAGTTTCATGCTCATTTCCATTCCAACTCTTCGGTAATATCTAGAGTTAAATAGACAACCAATTGAAATGTCAGAACCTGCTAAAAAGAGTCCCGAAATACAGACACTGAATCACCAAAAGAATGGACTTACATATACTAAGTCCAAGATGCCATTTCTTGGAATATTCCCTTTTCTCTGAGGTATGGTAATCTCAGAGTTGGTATATATAAGTCCTGGGGGTCGAAAGTTTAAAGAAGAAAGATTTTTGAAATTCTCTCTTCTCCTACGTTTTCTGTCTTTTTCTCCACAGCTGTGCAGACATTTCAATAGGGAGCCATTATATCAGCTGGTGGTCATGTACAAAAATGGGGATATAGTATCATCCCCACGGTTTTCAAAGAAACAAACTTAAGACTTCAATTATATCCTCAGTGCTTCCACTGCAGCACACCTCTAAATCTGTCACCTTAGCTTTAACTGTTAAAAAGCATGGCATTGTAGGATCTGCATGTTAAAGCTATAAAAACAACATTTATCTTTTAAGATTAAATGGAGTTTGCATATATTTATCTATAACTAAATAGCTAGCTAGATCAACAGATAACTATACAACACACACACACACACACACACAATCCCCAAGGATTTATCTTCTCATGTATTTATAACTCAGCAAATAACTTCTGCCACAACTACATGCCCATTGATCATAACTTCACCACAGCATCCAAATAAAGCAAAATGTCAGTTTGTGGCAATAAACTTACATGAACTAAAAACACCAGGGTCAGTATATCTGTCCAAACAAACATGTTAGCACTTCCATTACACAGCCTCTCTCAAAAATAATGGAAAAAAAAAAAACAAAATAATTAGCAAAAGTCCCAAATCAAGAACAGTTTATAAATAAAATATATACAATTTATAACTAAAAAATAACCAAGAGCTTTCATTAACATGCATTTTATGAATGTACACAAGTTTATGACTTTAATGATCATTATACTGTCCCTGGAATTCCACACCAAATGGTCCATTGCACAAACACCATCAAGACTAAACTAATGTCTTTCGGCTTTTCCCAGTTAGGGGTCACCACAGCAGAACTCCTGTCTGCTTATGATTGGCAGTAGACTTTTACAGTGCCGAGGTGCCAGCCCGATGCCCAACCTTCAAAGAAGGCACCATCAAGACTAAATTATACTAAATCATGCTAATTCACCAAAACAACTTTTTTTAAAAGTATAAAATGCATTTTAACCATGGTGTGAGGTTCTTAGAAGTGATTACTAGTCAGGTTCTTCTTTTACTTTAGAAAATTCAAATTATCTTCTTCTGTCAGCTTCTCAGTTAACAGTACAAATTGAGTGTCCCTCCCCGAACATTAGTTGATCTGTCCTTGTTTTTCCCCCTTCCAGTCTTTGGCTGTACTCATCTTTTAACTACTGCTTTATTCTCAGTAGGTCTGCCTAGTTATCACAATTAATGAAAAACAAAAACATATTTCAAGCATGATTCATAGTAACTGTGGTAGGCTAAGTACAGCTTAAGGCCAGTGTAACTGGACAAAATGCCTAGAATGTAAGCTCTGAAAACTAATGTTCACAATGCAGGTATGGTCATGTTGAAGTGAGAAACCTCTTAAAAATGTAAATACTGTCAGACACTAATACATTTAATTAAAATACTATATTTCTGGATTTGCATGCCAGACATAGGATCATAGGAGGTTACTTGGCTAATGGCCCTGGGGCCCTTACAAGACTAGCCAACAGTTTATCCCCCAAAAAAAACCTCAGTCAGCATCTGTCAACCCTGTCAGTGAGGGACAAAGGTGGAACATCCCTGGGACAAATTTGTGGTTTCCCATCCACTCATCAAGGTTGCGCCTGAAGAGGGTCAGCAAGGTGCTCTTTTTGAGATGTATGGGAAGTCTATTCCAGAGATGGGACAGCATCTGGGAGACAAATCTCTCTCTCCAGCAGGTTTTGTTGATGTCGCATATTAAATTTAGGCCTTTCAAGTGGGTAATGTGCAAGGAGTTAGACTTACGGATATGGAGCATCTCTAGTAGGGCAGGATCCAATATTGCCTTGTAGGTGAGACACACATCACCTCTGATCAATCTGTATGATCATGAGTAGAGTAATAGTTATTTGAGCCTGTCTGCATAGAACAGGTGTTGGAGGCCATGGATTTTCTTTGTGATGTATTTCTGTGGCCTTTCCAGTTGGTGCACGTGTTCGGAGAGGTACATACCAAACAGGCAATTATGCTCAATTATATTATAATGAGGGAGGAGTCCATAGAGGTAATAACAGATCCCTGGGGAACACCACTAGTGACAGGTCTGCTATCAGAGGTGGTGGAGCCTATTTTGACCTTGTTGGTCCTATCAGTGAGCCAGTTATCCACCCACCTAAAGAGACAGGGATTTACACCAAGTTGTGTTAGCTTTTTGATACAGAGTTTCCCTCATCCAGGGCCTTGGTGACAGTCTCAAAGAATTCAACTACGTTCAACAGGCAAGATCTACCCCTGATGAATCCAAACCTGGTGAGATCAAGTGGAGATTGTCTATGTCCTTGTTTATGATATCTATAATACTATGCTCCATGGCTTTACAGATCAGACTTGTCAAGCTAATGAGGCAATAGTTTCCTGGTTCAGTAGTGGCACTACCTTTGTGCAAGGAGATGACAACTGCAGTTCTCCATTCTGCTGGAATGAAGCCTGTAATTAGGCTGTGATTGAACAGAGTGCACAATGGCGAAGCTAGTTCTTGCTAGAGATGGTCCAGCATATAGCCTGGGATACTATCAAGTCCCATGGAAGCTGTGTTCTTTGCCTTGAATAGGGCCTTTAACATTTGATCTACAGAGATGTGAGGTGCGGGACAAGTATCAGGAATGTCAAATTGGCCTCTGGGGGGATGAGGGGGTGAACTTTACACTGAACCTATCAGCTAGCAGGTTGGCTAAGTCAACAGGATCAGTGTAAGTGGTATTGTTAAGTATTAATTAAGAACAAATATGGGCTTTGCCATGGAGGTTCCTGATGTAACTGTAGGCTTTATGGTTTCCTTTTGTTTTGGAGGCTAGTTTCAATTCATAACTGGCTTTGGAGGTTTTTACTAGTGATCTAATTTGCTTGTTGAGGCTGATGAGGGAGTTTTTCCAGTTTGGAATTTGTTCCTTTTTTACCTTTGGACAACAGTTTCTTCCTTTTGTTGTAAAGCCTGTTGATAGAGGATGTCCACCAGACAGGTTTATGTTTCCTTGAGGAGCAGGTTTTAGTTCTGTTGGGTATGGCTGAGTCCAGGCAGTTGTACACGTGCTTGTATACTGCACTGGCATGCTGTTTAGCATAGTTGTCTGCATCCTCTGTGGGGAGCGGTGGTGTGAAACTACCAATACCCTCCCTTAGGAGGATGCAGTCAGCTTTTGAGAAGTTTTTTAGCCCAGTTACAGCTGGGGGGGGGGGGGGGGGGGGCAGAAACTTAAAATGAGACAGACCGATGATCTGATCTCTACGGGAATGGCGCAGTGATCACCTATGTTCATAGGTAGGTACTAGGCTATCAGCCTAAGGGTCTAAGTAAGCCTTGCCAACAAGGTTCCCTGGCTTACACCATCCAAGAAAGTTAATTTCCTGTGCCCCTGTCGAGCAGAGACACAGAAGTGATCCCCAGGGTGTATTTCCTATTTCCCATCCACTCATCAAGATTTTTCTTGAAGAGTGCTAATGAGGAACTTTGCCTGACATAGATGGGTAGCTTGTTCCAGAGTATAGCACATCTCTGGGACAGGAATCTATCCCTCCAGCATGTCCTGTTTATTGTGGTCACAAGGTTTAGGTCCCTAGAGCATGTAGCTCAGAGGGATTGGGATTTCTTTGGGTGTAGCATGTCCAACAGCTCTGGGTTTAACCTAGCTTTATATGCTAGGCAGAGATCTCCTCACAGTAGGCGATATGCTACAGAGTAAAGCTGGAGTTTTTTGAGACGGTCAGTGCATGGCATCTGTTTTGAGGTCAGTAATCCTCTTTCTGAGGTACTTCTGTGGCCTTTCCACCTGCTGCAGATGTCTTGTGAGGTACATTCCAAAAGGGGCATTGTACTCTATAATGGGGTCTAATGAGTGCGAGAAGAGGGGAACAATGACCTCTTTTTTCCTGGATGAGAACCGTTTTGTGATGAGGTGTGCCACATAGAAGGATTTCCTGACTACCGTGGCAATGTGATTATCAGAGTAGAGACTACTGTTCAGCTGGGTCCCAAGGTCTCTTATCACACATCTGCCATTAAGTAGACTGCCACTTATGTAGTAGTTCCTGGGTACAGAGTTTTTACCAAAGGGGAGGACAATGCACTTTTTGGCATTGAGCTTAAGGCCATACGTATGTCACCAGCATCTGTCTCGGTGAGGCCCTTCTGTAGGATGTCCACATCATTTGGGGACTCGACTACGACTCCTAGTTTGTAGTCATCTGCAAACTTTGTTAGCCAAAGAACTTCTGTGTTAGCCTGTACTTCAGAGAAGTAGATACCAAACAGGGGAGGTCCCAGGACTGAACCCTTTGGTACTCCACTTGTCACTGGTTTAAAGTCAGATTTGGAGTCTGCAACTTTTACAATGTGGGTTCTGTCAGTGAGCCAGTTGGCAACCCATCTTGTGACGTAGGGATTTATACCTAGTTTAGTGAGTTTAGCTATAATTCTAGAATGGGGGATGGTGTCGAAAGCCATTTCGTCATGATAGGCTGTGTGAACCACCTTACCCTCATCTACGGTTTTGGTGACTGCCTCAAAGACGTCAATCTAGTTCAGAAGGCATGATCTGCCTTTCACAAACTCGAACTGGGTGGGGTCCTGAGTTTGGAGGTTACCAATGCCTTTGTTTATGAGGTCCAGGACGATACGTTCCATGGCCTTGCAGACCAGGCTTGTCAGGCTAATAGGGCGACAGTTCCCAGGATCAGTGGTGGCTCCCCCTTTGTGGAGTGGGATAAATCTTGCTGTGTGCCATTCAGTGGACAGAAAGCCTGACATGAGACTATGATTGAACATGGTGCTTAGGTGGGGAGCCAGTTCATTCTTAAGTTGGTGTAAAATGCAGCCTGGGATGTTTTCCAGTCCCATGGATGCTGTATTTTTGGTTTTAGAGACTGCAGCTTTTACCTGCATAGATGTGATTACAGGGACTCTGCATTCTTCCTGTATAGATATGGGCCCTTTAGGGGGTGAGAGGGGGTACAGTTAGCACTGAACCTATCTGCCAGGATGTCAGCAATATCAGTTGGTTCTGTAATTTTTGTTTCGTTGTGCTGTAACAGAGCAGATCTGGGTGTTGCCATTGAGATTCTTGACATAGCTATAGAATGCTTTGTGGTTGCCCTTAGAAACAGTGGTGATTTTGTTTTCATAGCTTAACTTTGGAGGATCGTATAAGGGATCTCAGCTTCTTACTGAGGCTGACCAGGAGAGCTCCTCCACTCATGGGATTTTACTCTCTTTTGCAACAGTTCCTTCTGTTGTAGAGTTTGTTTATGGCAGGGGACCACCAGATTGGCTTTCGTTTTTTGGAGGATAGCGTCTTGGTTCTGTTTGGGATAGCACGAATTATGCACTCGTGTAAGTGCTTATAGAGTGCATCTGTGTAGGATTCAGCAGTAGCAACTGTATTGTCCATCTGCATGGGTGTCTTGAAGTTCACCACTTCTGTCTTAAGCATGAAGTTGGCTTTGGGGAAATGTTTTACCGTGCTTTCATTCATGGTGGGTGGGGGTGGGATGCGGATATCTAGGGTGATTAGCTTATGGTCAGATCTGACCAATGAGAAGTGGACTTCAGGTGTGGAACACTGGTCACTCATGTTGGTAATGACTAGGTCTAGGATACTGTTGCCCCTGGTGGGGGTGTGGATAGGTTGATCCAGGGCACTGGAATTTTGAATTCCAAAAAGTGTTCAGCGAAGGAGTTGGCACACGAGTAGTTTTCCCAATTAATGGTGGAGCAGTTGAAATTGACCAAAAATGAAGCCAGCAACTGGGAGCTGTGAAAACCAATTTAATTGGTAAAGAATTCCAATAAACAGACCGGTTTCGGCTATGGTTTTTACCTAGCCTTCATCAGTGTAAATCCACATAACACAATTTTAATCCTTTATATAATACATCATAATTAAGAACAAAACATGATTGGTGAGCTCATGAATATACATATAATCATTCATAAATATTCATTAAGTCCAGGCTGAAATAAAGCACCAAGTTTTACTATCCATTTCTTTTCTTTTGCATTTAATTTGGTATGCCATCCTGATTTATTGCTTCTGTCACCAATTATTTTATCAGTAATGGTGAAATGAAATTTGGCTATACTGTGTTTAAGGGTGTGTTTATACAATGCATTACTTGCTCTTTTACATCTGACATCACTCAAATGTTCAGATATACGTATTCTGAAGGGTCTTGATGTTTGGCCAATATAAAATGCATGGCAGCTACAAGAGGCCAAATGAATAATCCAATCTGTACTGCAATTGGCAAAAAACTTTATATCAAAGATGTGACTGCTGTTGTTGCTGGAAAAATGTTTAGTTTTTAATACATATTTGCAATTGCTACAATGTCCACAAGGCATACAGCCCATAAGTTTGTCTCCAAGTATTGATGTCTGAATCATGTGCAAATTCCTAGAATCAGAGTGATGTTTATAATGATTAAAATAGGCACCCAAATGTTTGCCTTTTCTAAAAGAAAATGAATGATGATGTAAAACTGGTATTCTTCTGAGTTCTTAAACTGACTAATTGCAGCCTTGCTTTATAGGGGAGGGCTATACTGTAAAAGCAGTGACGTACTTTTTAGGTGTGGTAGAGATGAGCAAGCTGCACCAATTAGAGCGAAACAAAAAATATCCCTGCAAAAGAGGATAGGGATAACAAGTATATGCACTGTTACGTGCTGTAGGTGTATTGGCAAGCTGCTTAATTGCCAAATGTGCAGCATGCAGGCACTATATCAAGTGATTTTTTTCCCCCTTGCGCTGTAACGTTAGAAGTCTGCAGCGTGTGCTGTCATACATGGAATTCTTTTCTGTAGCTAGGTGGGACACTGTGAGCCGTAACTTAATTGATGTTTTTATTTCTTTACTTATTTTAATAAACCTTTACATCTGCTGAGTACTTGCACAGTACTGTACGGAGTGCACTACTGCTGTGGGTTGCCTGTAGTTATTTGAAGTGTGAAGAACCCCTGATTCATTACTGTGTGCTTTCATGGTAATGGTAAGTTCAGGAATGACAGCGATGGCCCAGAAACAACTAGGTAAACATCATCAGGAGTCACTTGTCAATTTCTCTGCAGAAGAAATAATATAAGAGGGTAGATTGCTACATTCTGATGTTTTGAAAAGTAGATTTTACTTCATTATTTTTGTGCTCTAACTCGGAACTACTACGGAGTCTAGCATATGGCAAAGTCTTGTGCAGTAGAAGAAATTATAACTAACGCTTTACATCCTGCTCTAGGCAGCATGATGGATCAGTGGTTATAATAGTTTTTTTTTTTTTTTTTTTGCAGTTCCAGGGGCTTGTTTATTCCTTACTTCCAGTCACACAATGTGTTAAATCTGCATGCACTTCTACTGGTACCCCAGTTTCTTCACAATTATGCTGGTTATTTGACTATTGAATTTCCCTTCCCTTGTGCACGTAGATCTTGGCTAAAAATCTGTGGAACAATTCACTTAGCTTTTAAGAAATATTAAAAACAACTGTTTCCATCATTCATGTTCTGAATTACTAGTAATTTACCATAACTTCTAGCCAAGATTAGGAAGGTCACATGCATAATCAGTGACCACTTAGAACGCATTATTATTGGTACATATAAACATTTTCTAGTCTTCGCCACCAATGCAGGTAATCCGTATGCTTTGTAGCTCTTAAAATAAAGCAGCATAACGTTTTAGTTGTTTTCTTCTACTTTGTTTTGTTCTTTTATTCCGTTATCAGTAAATGTGAAGTTCCTCTTCAGTTAAGGCTAATCCAGTAATACAAAAAAAGGCCCCTGATAGCACTAATTAAAAGCAAGTTTCCTTTTACTGTCCAGTATTTTATTAAGAATAAAATGCAACGAGCAAGATGAAGTTTAAGGTATAAAGCTTTGATTCTGATGTTTATCATTTTCAGTGACACTATTTTTCTTCTTTTTTTGTAAGTAGTAATAAAAACATTGGCTATGGCACTTAAAGCGGATCCCTATCACCTTATCGAAGTTCCAAAACTCCGAAGACCATATGGCTGAGACCATATGTCAGAAGTTTTGGAACTCTAACACTTTCTATGGAGATTGCCATATAGTGCAAAACTCAGGATTTGCTGTTTTCCTTGCTGTAGTGCAATGTCGGAGTTGGTATATTTAAATAGCAGGTGGTGTGAGGGTGCATGAGGGCTTGCCCCCCTGCAAAAATGTAACGGTAAGTTGTTTTATTTTTTTGTGTTTTCTTATTGTTTCAAAGTTCCAAAACTTCGGACACATGGTCTCAGCCATATGGTCTTTAGAGTTTTGGAACTTCGAAAAAGTGATAGGGATAGCTTAAGGAAAGATCACTCACTCAAGAGAACTTGCATTTCTTCTCATACTACTCTTTCCCTTACTCCAATTTTCTTTTCTTTTATTCTTTTTGTGTTTTATATTTAAACTCCATTTTCTTTCTATCTATAATAGAATCTTTTAGTTTTCCTTGCACTAAAATTGATAATAGAATCACTGTGGATTGGAATTTATGCATTCGGGGGGGGGGGGGGGTAAAAAATGCAGTTAAGTTGTATTTATTTTTTCTGTTTGCAATAATTGACTTAGATTTTATACTACCTCTTGACTGAAGGCATGTACATTATAGTCTATATAGCATACGCTTACCAGCATTCCTACTTGCAAGCTTTTATAGTCTCAAGCTTTCCATTTGTTTCTTTTTTCTTATGATATGTTCCATAGTCAATGCTTTGCCAGAGATGGCCTCCACCTATCACCACTTGGGTTCCAGATTCTGGCCAAGGCTCTTGCCTCCCCCATTGTGCCTTTTTTTTAGGCTGTGTCCAAAAGACAACTTTTCCAACATAAAAGATAATGTCAAAAAGCAAATTGAAGGTCATGCTGTTTAACACTAGGAGCCTTAACCTGAAATTGCACTCACTGATGGCTCTCCTCACAGTGGGAAGATGCCTTTGCCTGTGCAGTCATGGAAACTTGGTTCATGGCTGCAGAGAGCACCCCTGCCTTACCAGGCCATACCTCATTCTACACTTTCCGACCCCAAAAACAAGGTTGGAAAGATTAGGGGTGGTGGAGTTTCTGTCTTCATTAAGGACAAGCACACCTCCAGACAGGTTTGCCAGCATGATGCACTGGAATTACTCCAGGTGCAACTGGCAGTTGGCAATTCACCTATCCAAGCTATAGCCAGCTACAGATACCCCTCCATGACTCAGGATACCCACTCCTCCTACCTGGACCTGCTTGACTCCATCAAGGTACCCCCTAACACCCTGATCCTTGGTGACTTCAACTACCCCACCATAGACTGGGTGAAACTATTCCTGCACTAATGCACTCACCCAACAATTCCTTGATTTCATAAATTCTAACACAGTAGACCAGCTCATCTCATCCCCATAAGGGGAGATAACTTTCTAGCCCAGAAATTGTAGTTTATTGGCCGTTTGGGCAGTTTTTCCATTTCTTTCAACCTTATGGTTTAAAAGCCCGTGTTTGTACTTGTTTTCCACCTTTCCTGTAACTAGTCTAGTCCAGATACAGATTTGCTGTATCCAGGACTGCTGGTAAGCTTCTGAGCCCCCAAGCCTTTCTGTGTTGGAGGGAAGCATTTTAGCTTATCAGTGGGAGTGGTAAGTACTAGGTAGCCTATATACCACAATATCCAGGTACAGATTCTTAGTTTTAGCAGTTGAATTTGCTTATTCATGCTCAGCACTTGTTCAGAGCTTGTTGTTAGCATTAAATAAGCTACAAATTACTACAGCACTCAACCTTCCTCTTTACCTAGAGGAAAATGTTTTTTGTACTTACTTTCCTCACTTGCTTAGAGAAAAACTGCTCTTATACTCACTTTCCACACTTGTCTAGAAGAAAGTCGTTTTTTATTCAGGCATGTCCAAGGGTCAGCTCCCAGTGTTCTCTCATGTCTATCTGATGAATCTGGGCATCTTGTGGCACTGTAGCAATTGTCGCATGTACACAGACAACCCTCTCCTCCTACCATCCAACACCACAACCTGTGAGAGATGCACTTATCTAGCCAAACTGGAAGTACAGCTCTCTCCAATGAAGACTGAACTTGACAGTCAAGAGGAGAAGGTAAACACTTGCATCACACCACACTCATCACATAGTCCCACTAAACCTACACCACCAAAATCCACACATCGAAACACAAAAACATTCACAGAGACTCTCAGTAATAATCTGCTCAAGCAACAGAGACCTCCAAAGAATAAAGGCAAGCAACCTCCACCCCCATCACAACCCAAATGACACATAGCCCACAGACTGTGTGCCAATAAACCACAGCCCATAAGGTAAAACAACATACCTAACACACTAGTCATAGGTGACTCTGTAGTCAGGCACACTGACGTCCCACTCACCAGGCTAAACAAGGAGAAGGTTACTGTCTGCTACCTGTCAGGTGCCAGGATCCGCCACATAATCCATGCACTCCACAACAAGTACAAATATGACTTTGTCATTGTCCATGCTGCTGTGAACGACCCGAGATGTACCTTCCTTGACTACATGAAAAAAGACATGGAAGAGCTCTCTGATCTTGTAGCCCAGGCAGGTATGACCCAAGCCCCAACTCGCATCCTGCCATCACCCAGAATGATACCGCAGTACAAGGACAAAATTATCGACTTCAACAATTGGCTAAGCTTCTGGTGTCATTCTAAAGGGATCCAGTATCTGTCTGCCTGGGACGACATGGTCGACAGACCACAATGCTTTGCCAGAGAGGGCCTGCACCTGTCGCCCCTGGGATTCCGGATACTAGCTAAGGGTCTTGCCACCCCTATAGTGCCTTTTTTTGGCATGGTTCAAATGACAAGTTCACCACTGTAACAGGAACAGGCAAGCAGAAACTGAGGGTAATGCTACTCAGTGCTAGAAGTCTAAATCTCAAAATGCACTCACTCAAGGCATTCCTTAAAATGGAGAACAATAGTATCTGTGCAGTGACTGAGACCTGGTTCAAGGCTCTAGAGAGCACCCCAGCATTGCCAGGCTATAACTCATACCACACTTTTTGGCCATCTAACCTGGACCAGAACACCAAAGGCGAAGGTGTGTCCATATTCATTAAGGATATCCACACCTCCAAGCTAGTTGCGCAGCATAATACATTCGAGGTTATCCAAGTGCAACTAACTCTGGGCAAAACTGCAATCCAAATTTTAGCTTGCCACAGATCCCCCACCCTGCCCCAGCATTCCCACTTCTGTTTTCTTGATATACTGGAAAATATTAGGGTTCAACCAAACACCCTAGTAATGGGCAATTTCAACTGCATCCAAAAACCTTCCCCTGCACGGAAGCTATTGCACGGCTAAAACAATTATAAATTCACCAAAAATGAAGCCAGCAACTGGGAGCTGTGAAAACCAATTCAATTGGTAAAGAATTCCAATAAACAGACCGGTTTCGGCTATGGTTTTTACGTAGCCTTCATCAGTGTAAATCCACATAACACAATTTAAATCTTTTTTATTATCAGGACAATAATGGCCTAAATTTGGACTGATCAGAACCAATAAGATATCACAAAAATGTGTATCAATAGCAGCCACATCCAAATTCCAAGAAAAAATAGGACAATAATGGTAGTTGTGATGCAATAAAAAGCAAAATATTTCCACAGGTCCAAATCAATAATATATTATGGTATTGTTTGGAACAAGGACAACAATCAATATATATACAAAATGTCCAGATATTCAAAGACCAATAACCTGGTTAAAAAATATCATATCCTGCATTGCTGTAGAAAAATGGAGGACAAAACTTAGTGGAAATATAATTCAATAAGTGTGTGTATGTATATATATATATATATATATATATATATATATATATATATATATGTATGTATATGTATATATATATATATATATATATATATATATATATATGTATATGTATATATATATATATATATATATATATATATATATATATATATATATATATATATGTATATGTATGTATATATATATATATATATATATATATATATATATACATATACATATATATACATATATATACATATATATATATATATATATATATATATATATATACATATATATATATATATATATATATATATGTATATGTATATATATATATATATATATACATATATGTATATATATATATATATATATATATATATATATATATATATATATATATATATACATATATATATATATATATATATATATATATATATATATATATATATATATATATATATATACACATATATATACACATATATATATATATATATATATATATATATATACATATATATATATATATATATATATATATATATATATATATATATATATATATATATATATATATATATATATATATATATATATATATATATATATACATATACATATATATATATATATACATATACATATATATATATATATATATATATACATATATATATATATATATATATATATATATATATATATACATATATATATATATATATATACATATATATATATATATATATATATATATATACATATATATATATATATATATATATATATATACATATATATATACATATATATATATATATATATATATATATATATATATATATATATATATATATATATATACATATATATATATATATATATATACATATACATATACATATATGTATATGTATATATATATATATATATATATATATATATATATATATACATATACATACATATATATATATATATATATATATATATACATACATATGTATATATATTCTTGTATGTGTGTCCTCCCTATCTAATCCTATTAAGGATGCTTCTAACGTTAAGGTTCCCATGGAGTCCAAGGGGCGTGTCTGCCTGCAATTTAACTTGCCATCTCAATTCTTTAACTTCCAGAAGGGGATTGCAGTCACCAAAACACAAAGAAACATGTTCAAGAACCACAAAATGTAAAGTATTGCACTGTGCATTATTAGAAGCATGTTTAGCTAAAGCATTCTTAATGTCTCTCTTTCTAAGTGTTTGCCTGTGTTCTTTAATACGATCACTTACTACTTTCCTTTTGGTTTTGCCCACATAAAAAGCTTTGCAACAGTCACACACTGCAAGGTAGACTATATTCATGGAGTTACAATTAAAAGCTTCTTGAAACCGAATATCTAGTTTGGGATTTTGTAAACAGAAAACACCCCCTTGAGCAGTGAAAGGGCGGCAGAAACACTTGCCACAACAGAACATACCTGTACCCTCTGAAGGGAGACTGGTAATCGAAGGGGTATTCTTTTCAAAAGCTGACTTCAGGACACAGTCTCTCTACAGAAAAAGCTAGGACTGGGACCCAAGATTCCAAATCTGGGCTACTGTTAATAATCCCCAGTAAGCTTACCACTCATGTCTTGGAAAGGTATGACAGTGATGCCCCTTGTAAGAGTGAGGAAATATCCCCCACTATTATCTCATTATATGCCCTCCCCACTATGCTTCACCTGCTGAATGCAGCAGGAACAGGTGAAATAATATAAAAACCTGGTGGCTGGCTGAATAATGGCCCCTCCCCCGGTAAAGGCAAATGAAGTGTCCAATACAGTGTGGAATACATACATAAAAATATTTCAAGCACAGTCAATAATGCTCTTCTAGACTGCCAGTATACTAAAACAGTTGTTCCCATGATACGTGTCCAGGCTGTTAAAAATATCTAACTTAGTGCTTGCTTCATTGTAATCTGGTATTCTATTCCATGCATGAGCTATTCTCTCAAAGAACAAATTAGTACACTTCTCATTCCTATAGAATCTTCTATATAGGATGTCTTATGATTCTCTACTACTGTTTGATAAACCCCAAACATTCCCTGAGGTAGTTGTCGCTAAAGGCCCTATATACATGAATACTTCCCTCATAAATATATATAGAAGACACTATACAAGTTCAGATATTTTCGTCTTTTACAATAACTTAAATTTTCACATCCATGAATGCCCTTGGTACATGTCCACTGTACGCTTTCCAGTTTACTCATGTATGTTTTCTTGTAGGGTTTCCATATTGTTACTCCATACTCAAGTTTGGGTCTAATGTAACTAACAAACAATTACTTAATTTCTGTTTTCTTAGAATTTATCAATCTTTTTATACAACCTATAGTTCTATAACTATCATTAACCAATTGGGTGATATGATTAGAAAAACTCCAGGCTAGATCTACCCATATACTCACGTCCTTAAATAAATCTAGGTTTCAATCACTGTGTGCTATATTAAATAGTCATCATTCAGTGTGTGTCTCCCAAATCTCATATGTTTAGTTCTTGATGTATTTATCAGCATATTATTCTTTTGTGCCAAAATGGTCAACTTAGTCAAGTTCTTTTACAGGCATGCCCTATCTAGCAGCACATGTAATCAGTTTACTCATTCTAAAGTCATCTGTATATAAGCTGTAGAACACCCCATATGAAAAAGATGAATCTGAAAGATAAAATCTAAACAAGTATGGGCCTAGAGAGCCCTCTGGGATACCCTGATTGTAACCTCAAATTTCACATGTCCAATTGTATTATACTTGCCATGTCCTATTTGTAAGCCATGCAGCTAACCATCTGATCAAGAAGACATTAGTACCTAGCTGTTCAAACTTATTCCCCAGTGTTTTCTGTACAACCCTAGCAAATACTTAAGTTAAATATATATAAATTACATCACAGCATAGTTTTTCATTCATAGCTGTTATATTGTTATAGAACATGTTACAGGTGGCAATAGATCTGTTTTCAACATGTGTACACTAACATATGGTTTTAAGTCCCATCATTTCCAGTTCTGACAATTTATCCTATATAACCTTCTCCTTTATTTTTCCACAACATAAAAGTAAATGTATGGGTCTGTATGACTCTGGGTTTGTCCTACTTTCCTTTCCTTTACAGACAGGTTTAACAAGTGCTGTCTCCAATCTTGAGAAATCTCCCCAGATTAATAAAACCCAGTAAAAAACAGATGATATGGTGTTTTTAATTTCTCCAAATCTTTTGGGTTTCTAATACCATGACAGGAATGGACCCCATTCCTAAGTCAAAGTATGATTAAAATTCATGAAATTAGTACTGTTTCAATCTTTGATGTCAGCTAAAAGTGCTCTTTGAAAAACCCACAATGTGCCCAGAAATGACTCCTCCTGCAATTGGTACAGGGTTACATGTATTGGTAACATATCTAAATATGATTGCAGATTCTTTTTTTATAAGACCCATTGCTCCTACTACTATTGAAACTGTCTGGATATCTTTCCTTCCACATTGCTCTAGTTTCTGCCTGCAGGTCCTGATATGTTATGACTTTGTGTCTCTCTCTATGCAACACACTGTAGTCAATGGGTGTGGCAATTTCAACGATCAATGCTACTTTTGCCTTCTTTTCATAGACCACTACATCTGTTTTTCTTGACCTGTTGGTAATGGGTAATCCCATATGACGTAAACTTAATTTTCTATTATGCTTTGTGGCTCATTTTTCTAGTGTTTTTCAGCCACATCAGTGCCATAATTGTTGTACAATCCCCAGTGCAACAGTCTAGCCACATTATTATGTCTTTCAGTATACAGTCCTTCTGCCATTAGTATGTCACACCCAACAATGAGGTATGCAACTGTTTCCAATTCAGTTTTACAAAACCTACATTTATGTGTTTCTCCCACATGTTCAATGGACTTTGTAAACCAGTGTGTACATAGCACACTGTCTTGGGCTGCCAATATTAACCTTTCATCTCTTGG